>NW_026646460.1:0-188470 GCF_949987535.1 Balaenoptera acutorostrata
ATCAATACATAGGTTTGAAGATTCTTACTAGTCAGATATATTCTTGTGCGGTGAATAGGGGGTGTTGAGTCCAGTTCACTGAAAAAGGAATAGGTCTTGTCTCTTACATATTGGGTTTATGGAACGGTATCGGAGCTAATTTGAAACCCTTGTTTTATGCATCACCCCACCTCACCTTTCCCGTTCAGCAGCCATAGTGTGTTTCCTAAAAGTGGGACTCTGTTCTGTTTTGTAATTCAGTTCAAGTGTAGCGGTTTTTACATTCCCTCTCTAAGTGATATCTTATGATAAGTGTCTTTTTCTGTGTGACATATTTCACTTAGAATCGTCGTACCTAAATCCACTCATCGTGCTGCTACTAGCCTTATGACGTGGATTTCATGGCTGAGTGATATTCCATTGTACATGAGGACCACAACTTCTTTATCCATTTTTCTCTTTCCTAGGATATTTAAGGTGTAATGAAGTGGGGGTTCTTGTCCACAGAGCAGCCCTAAACTTTGGGGTGCCTGTGTCTTGCTGATTTTTAGTTTTCCCAATTTATACGCCCATGAGTGGAAGTGCCCTATGCTCTCCAAGCTGTGTTTTTTAGATGTTTCAGAACACACCGTACACATCTCCAAAGTGGCTGTTGGCAATTTACATCCCACCCATCAGCGTAGCAAGGCTCCCATTTCTCCATGGCCGGTCCTGCATTTCTGGTTTGGACACTTTTTTCCGCATGGCCCTTTTGCCCGCTGGGAAGCGAGACTTCTTTGGAGCACTGATTGGCCTTTCCAGGTTGCTTGGTTGGCCAAAAAGGGCGTATGCGTTTTTTCCTGAATATATTCAGGAAAAAACGCATACGCCCTTTTTGGCCAAGGGCATCATTGTCCACGTTTTGCCGCTTTTCATGTGCTTTCAAGGCGATTCGAATCTACCTCCTGAAATCTGTTCCTGCAATTCTGCCCTGCTTTCAAAGCCTCTTCGTTGCCTTCCCTTAGTATATTTGTGGACAAGAGGTATCATTTAAAACTCTGCAGGTTTGTGAATTGCAGTGCCCCTGAGCTCCATTTTTCAACTCGCTTTTTTGGGAGCTGGCCGCAAAAGTGCAGGATTGCTTCAGGCCCTCTTCTGGTTCTGGGGGGCAGGCTGAGCTTGTGCTTAATTCTTCTTCCTGATGGGAAAATAGAGTGACCTGTGCCTGTCCCAACACCTAGAGCTAGTCTCTCATTGGTTCCCCCTCTTCCCGTTCATCCTCAGGACAAATTGCAACCTGTACGGAACAGGAGGTTAAAGGTGCTGATTCTCCAAGGAGGGAGATGGCTAGTAAATCGGCTGGAATGGCGAACCCGAGCAAAGGAGATGAGAAATGAGGTGCGTTTTAGAAACCTTTCCCGATCACACGGTGTACCATCTTCTGGGTTTCTCATGCCTGTTTTCGACGTAGGAAGATGCCCTTGAACCTGGAGATTTGGGACCCATGGGATGGGTACCATGCAGTATTACTTGAAAGGGTCTGCGTTGGCTCACCCAACCTCACCGAACCTCTCAGCCCCAAGAGTGTCCACCCTTATGTCTCAATCAGCTGTGGGTCTAGATATGGTCAATCCAGGTTGCATCACAGCCCCTGAACGAATTTTGTAAGAATTTCTCTCTCTTTCACTGTCTTTGTTTCACGGGTTTTGAAAAGTAATTTATTTTTATATTGGGGTTTAGCTGCTTTTCACGGCTGTGTTTATGCCGCTTTACACCCCCTTGACTCACTTACGGAGAGATATCAATACATAGGTTTGAAGATTCTTCCTAGTCAGATATATTCTTGTGCGGTGAATAGGGGGTGTTGAGTCCAGTTCACTGAAAAAGGAATAGGTCTTGTCTCTTACATATTGGGTTTATGGAACGGTATCTGAGCTAATTTGAAACCCTTGTTTTATGCATCACCCCACCTCACCTTTCCCGTTCAGCAGCCATAGTGTGTTTCCTAAAGGTGTGACTCTGTTCTGTTTTGTAATTCAGTTCAAGTGTAGCGGTTTTTACATTCCCTCTCTAAGTGATATCTTATGATAAGTGTCTTTTTCTGTGTGACTTATTTCACTTAGAATCGTCGTACCTAAATCCACTCATCGTGCTGCTACTAGCCTTATGACGTGGATTTCATGGCTGAGTGATATTCCATTGTACATGAGGACCACAACTTCTTTATCCATTTTTCGCTTTCCTAGGATATTTAAGGTGTAATGAAGTGGGGGTTCTTGTCAACAGAGCAGCCCTAAACTTTGGGGTGCCTGTGTCTTGCTGATTTTTAGTTTTCCCAATTTATACGCCCATGAGTGGAAGTGCCCTATGCTCTCCAAGCTGTGTTTTTTAGATGTTTCAGAACACACCGTACACTTCTCCAGAGTGGCTGTTGGCAATTTACATCCCACCCATCAGCGTAGCAAGGCTCCCATTTCTCCATGGCCGGTCCTGCATTTCTGGTTTGGACACATTTTTCCGCATGGCCCTTTTGCCCGCTGTGAAGCGAGACTTCTTTGGAGCACTGATTGGCCTTTCCAGGTTGCTTGGTTGGCCAAAAAGGCGTATGCGTTTTTTCCTGAAGATATTCAGGAAAAAACGCATACGCCCTTTTTGGCCAAGGGCATCATTGTCCACGTTTTGCCGCTTTTCATGTGCTTTCAAGGCGATTCGAATCTACCTCCTGAAATCTGTTTCCTGCAATTCTGCCCTGCTTTCAAAGCCTCTTCGTTGCCATCCCTTAGTATATTTGTGGACGAGAGGTATCATTTAAAACTCTGCAGGTTTGTGAATTGCAGTGCCCCTGAGCTCCATTTTTCAACTCGCTTTTTTGGGAGCTGGCCGCAAAAGCGCAGGATTGCTTCAGGCCCTCTTCTGGTTCTGGGGGGCAGGCTGAGCTTGTGCTTAATTCTTCTTCCTGATGGGAAAATAGAGTGACCTGTGCCTGTCCCAACACCTAGAGCTAGTCTCTCATTGGTTCCCCCTCTTCCCGTTCATCCTCAGGACAAATTGCAACCTGTACGGAACAGGAGGTTAAAGGTGCTGATTCTCCAAGGAGGGAGATGGCTAGTAAATCGGCTGGAATGGCGAACCCGAGCAAAGGAGATGAGAAATGTGGTGCGTTTTAGAAACCTTTCCCGATCACACGGTGTACCATCTTCTGGGTTTCTCATGCCTGTTTTCGACGTAGGAAGATGCCCTTGAACCTGGAGATTTGGGACCCATGGGATGGGTACCATGCAGTATTACTTGAAAGGGTCTGCGTTGGCTCACCCAACCTCACCGAACCTCTCAGCCCCAAGAGTGTCCACCCTTATGTCTCAATCAGCTGTGGGTCTAGATATGGTCAATCCAGGTTGCATCACAGCCCCTGAACGAATTTTGTAAGAATTTCTCTCTCTTTCACTGTCTTTGTTTCACGGGTTTTGAAAAGTAATTTATTTTTATAATGGGGTTTAGCTGCTTTTCACGGCTGTGTTTATGCCGCTTTACACCCCCTTGACTCACTTACGGAGAGATATCAATACATAGGTTTGAAGATTCTTCCTAGTCAGATATATTCTTGTGCGGTGAATAGGGGGTGTTGAGTCCAGTTCACTGAAAAAGGAATAGGTCTTGTCTCTTACATATTGGGTTTATGGAACGGTATCGGAGCTAATTTGAAACCCTTGTTTTATGCATCACCCCACCTCACCTTTCCCGTTCAGCAGCCATAGTGTGTTTCCTAAACGTGTGACTCTGTTCTGTTTTGTAATTCAGTTCAAGTGTAGCGGTTTTTACATTCCCTCTCTAAGTGATATCTTATGATAAGTGTCTTTTTCTGTGTGACTTATTTCACTTAGAATCGTCGTACCTAAATCCACTCATCGTGCTGCTACTAGCCTTATGACGTGGATTTCATGGCTGAGTGATATTCCATTGTACATGAGGACCCCAACTTCTTTATCCATTTTTCTCTTTCCTAGGATATTTAAGGTGTAATGAAGTGGGGGTTCTTGTCCACAGAGCAGCCCTAAACTTTGGGGTGCCTGTGTCTTGCTGATGTTTAGTTTTCCCAATTTATACGCCCATGAGTGGAAGTGCCCTATGCTTTCCAAGCTGTGTTTTTTAGATGTTTCAGAACACACCGTACACTTCTCCAGAGTGGCTGTTGGCAATTTACATCCCACCCATCAGCGTAGCAAGGCTCCCATTTCTCCATGGCCGGTCCTGCATTTCTGGTTTGGACACTTTTTTCCGCATGGCCCTTTTGCCCGCTGGGAAGCGAGACTTCTTTGGAGCACTGATTGGCCTTTCCAGGTTGCTTGGTTGGCCAAAAAGGGCGTATGCGTTTTTTCCTGAATATATTCAGGAAAAAACGCATACGCCCTTTTTGGCCAAGGGCATCATTGTCCACGTTTTGCCGCTTTTCATGTGCTTTCAAGGCGATTCGAATCTACCTCCTGAAATCTGTTTCCTGCAATTCTGCCTTGCTTTCAAAGCCTCTTCGTTGCCTTCCCTTAGTATATTTGTGGACTAGAGGTATCATTTAAAACTCTGCAGGTTTGTGAATTGCAGTGCCCCTGAGCTCCATTTTTCAACTCGCTTTTTTGGGAGCTGGCCGCAAAAGCGCAGGATTGCTTCAGGCCCTCTTCTGGTTCTGGGGGGCAGGCTGAGCTTGTGCTTAATTCTTCTTCCTGATGGGAAAATAGAGTGACCTGTGCCTGTCCCAACACCTAGAGCTAGTCTCTCATTGGTTCCCCCTCTTCCCGTTCATCCTCAGGACAAATTGCAACCTGTACGGAACAGGAGGTTAAAGGTGCTGATTCTCCAAGGAGGGAGATGGCTAGTAAATCGGCTGGAATGGCGAACCCGAGCAAAGGAGATGAGAAATGTGGTGCGTTTTAGAAACCTTTCCCGATCACATGGTGTACCATCTTCTGGGTTTCTCATGCCTGTTTTCGACGTAGGAAGATGCCCTTGAACCTGGAGATTTGGGACCCATGGGATGGGTACCATGCAGTATTACTTGAAAGGGTCTGCGTTGGCTCACCCAACCTCACCGAACCTCTCAGCCCCAAGAGTGTCCACCCTTATGTCTCAATCAGCTGTGGGTCTAGATATGGTCAATCCAGGTTGCATCACAGCCCCTGAACGAATTTTGTAAGAATTTCTCTCTCTTTCACTGTCTTTGTTTCACGGGTTTTGAAAAGTAATTTATTTTTATAATGGGGTTTAGCTGCTTTTCACGGCTGTGTTTATGCCGCTTTACACCCCCTTGACTCACTTACGGAGAGATATCAATACATAGGTTTGAAGATTCTTCCTAGTCAGATATAGTCTTGTGCGGTGAATAGGGGGTGTTGAGTCCAGTTCACTGAAAAAGGAATAGGTCTTGTCTCTTACATATTGGGTTTATGGAACGGTATCGGAGCTAATTTGAAACCCTTGTTTTATGCATCACCCCACCTCACCTTTCCCGTTCAGCAGCCATAGTGTGTTTCCTAAACGTGTGACTCTGTTCTGTTTTGTAATTCAGTTCAAGTGTAGCGGTTTTTACATTCCCTCTCTAAGTGGTATCTTATGATAAGTGTCTTTTTCTGTGTGACTTATTTCACTTAGAATCGTCGTACCTAAATCCACTCATCGTGCTGCTACTAGCCTTATGACGTGGATTTCATGGCTGAGTGATATTCCATTGTACATGAGGACCACAACTTCTTTATCCATTTTTCTCTTTCCTAGGATATTTAAGGTGTAATGAAGTGGGGGTTCTTGTCAACAGAGCAGCCCTAAACTTTGGGGTGCCTGTGTCTTGCTGATTTTTAGTTTTCCCAATTTATACGCCCATGAGTGGAAGTGCCCTATGCTCTCCAAGCTGTGTTTTTTAGATGTTTCAGAACACACCGTACACTTCTCCAAAGTGGCTGTTGGCAATTTACATCCCACCCATCAGCGTAGCAAGGCTCCCATTTCTCCATGGCCGGTCCTGCATTTCTGGTTTGGACACTTTTTTCCGCATGGCCCTTTTGCCCGCTGGGAAGCGAGACTTCTTTGGAGCGCTGATTGGCCTTTCCAGGTTGCTTGGTTGGCCAAAAAGGGCGTATGCGTTTTTTCCTGAATATATTCAGGAAAAAACGCATACGCCCTTTTTGGCCAAGGGCATCATTGTCCACGTTTTGCCGCTTTTCATGTGCTTTCAAGGCGATTCGAATCTACCTCCTGAAATCTGTTTCCTGCAATTCTGCCTTGCTTTCAAAGCCTCTTCGTTGCCTTCCCTTAATATATTTGTGGACGAGAGGTATCATTTAAAACTCTGCAGGTTTGTGAATTGCAGTGCCCCTGAGCTCCATTTTTCAACTCGCTTTTTTGGGAGCTGGCCGCAAAAGCGCAGGATTGCTTCAGGCCCTCTTCTGGTTCTGGGGGGCAGGCTGAGCTTGTGCTTAATTCTTCTTCCTGATGGGAAAATAGAGTGACCTGTGCCTGTCCCAACACCTAGAGCTAGTCTCTCATTGGTTCCCCCTCTTCCCGTTCATCCTCAGGACAAATTGCAACCTGTACGGAACAGGAGGTTAAAGGTGCTGATTCTCCAAGGAGGGAGATGGCTAGTAAATCGGCTGGAATGGCGAACCCGAGCAAAGGAGATGAGAAATGAGGTGCGTTTTAGAAACCTTTCCCGATCACACGGTGTACCATCTTCTGGGTTTCTCATGCCTGTTTTCGACGTAAGAAGATGCCCTTGAACCTGGAGATTTGGGACCCATGGGATGGGTACCATGCAGTATTACTTGAAAGGGTCTGCGTTGGCTCACCCAACCTCACCGAACCTCTCAGCCCCAAGAGTGTCCACCCTTATGTCTCAATCAGCTGTGGGTCTAGATATGGTCAATCTAGGTTGCATCACAGCCCCTGAACGAATTTTGTAAGAATTTCTCTCTCTATCACTGCCTTTGTTTCACGGGTTTTGAAAAGTAATTTATTTTTATAATGGGGTTTAGCTGCTTTTCACGGCTGTGTTTATGCCGCTTTACACGCCCTAGACTCACTTAAAGAGAGATATCAATACATAGGTTTGAAGATTCTTACTAGTCAGATATATTCTTGGGCGGTGAATAGGGGGTGTTGAGTCCAGTTCACTGAAAAAGGAATAGGTCTTGTCTCTTACATATTGGGTTTATGGAACGGTATCGGAGCTAATTTGAAACCCTTGTTTTATGCATCACCCCACCTCACCTTGCCCGTTCAGCAGCCCTAGTGTGTTTTCTAAACGTGTGACTCTGTTCTGTTTTGTAATTCAGTTCAAGTGTAGCGGTTTTTACATTCCCTCTCTAAGTGATATCTTATGATAAGTGTCTTTTTCTGTGTGACTTATTTCACTTAGAATCGTCGTACCTAAATCCACTCATCGTGCTGCTACTAGCCTTATGACGTGGATTTCATGGCTGAGTGATATTCCATTGTACATGAGGACCACAACTTCTTTATCCATTTTTCGCTTTCCTAGGATATTTAAGGTGTAATGAAGTGGGGGTTCTTGTCAACAGAGCAGCCCTAAACTTTGGGGTGCCTGTGTCTTGCTGATTTTTAGTTTTCCCAATTTATACGCCCATGAGTGGAAGTGCCCTTTGCTCTCCAAGCTGTGTTTTTTAGATGTTTCAGAACACACCGTACACTTCTCCAGAGTGGCTGTTGGCAATTTACATCCCACCCATCAGCGTAGCAAGGCTCCCATTTCTCCATGGCCGGTCCTGCATTTCTGGTTTGGACACTATTTTCCGCATGGCCCTTTTGCCCGCTGGGAAGCGAGACTTCTTTGGAGCGCTGATTGGCCTTTCCAGGTTGCTTGGTTGGCCAAAAAGGGCGTATGCGTTTTTTCCTGAATATATTCAGGAAAAAAAGCATACGCTCTTTTTGGCCAAGGGCATCATTGTCCACGTTTTGCCGCTTTTCATGCGCTTTCAAGGCGATTCGAATCTACCTCCTGAAATCTGTTTCCTGCAATTCTGCCTTGCTTTCAAAGCCTCTTCGTTGCCTTCCCTTAATATATTTGTGGACGAGAGGTATCATTTAAAACTCTGCAGGTTTGTGAAGTGCAGTGCCCCTGAGCTCCATTTTTCAACTCGCTTTTTTGGGAGCTGGCCGCAAAAGCGCAGGATTGCTTCAGGCCCTCTTCTGGTTCTGGGGGGCAGGCTGAGCTTGTGCTTAATTCTTCTTCCTGATGGGAAAATAGAGTGACCTGTGCCTGTCCCAACACCTAGAGCTAGTCTCTCATTGGTTCCCCCTCTTCCCGTTCATCCTCAGGACAAATTGCAACCTGTACGGAACAGGAGGTTAAAGGTGCTGATTCTCCAAGGAGGGAGATGGCTAGTAAATCGGCTGGAATGGCGAACCCGAGCAAAGGAGATGAGAAATGAGGTGCGTTTTAGAAACCTTTCCCGATCACACGGTGTACCATCTTCTGGGTTTCTCATGCCTGTTTTCGACGTAGGAAGATGCCCTTGAACCTGGAGATTTGGGACCCATGGGATGGGTACCATGCAGTATTACTTGAAAGGGTCTGCGTTGGCTCACCCAACCTCACCGAACCTCTCAGCCCCAAGAGTGTCCACCCTTATGTCTCAATCAGCTGTGGGTCTAGATATGGTCAATCCAGGTTGCATCACAGCCCCTGAACGAATTTTGTAAGAATTTCTCTCTCTTTCACTGTCTTTGTTTCACGGGTTTTGAAAAGTAATTTATTTTTATATTGGGGTATAGCTGCTTTTCACGGCTGTGTTTATGCCGCTTTACACCCACTTGACTCACTTACGGAGAGATATCAATACATAGGTTTGAAGATTCTTACTAGTCAGATATATTCTTGTGCGGTGAATAGGGGGTGTTGAGTCCAGTTCACTGAAAAAGGAATAGGTCTTGTCTCTTACATATTGGGTTTATGGAACGGTATCGGAGCTAATTTGAAACCCTTGTTTTATGCATCACCCCACCTCACCTTTCCCGTTCAGCAGCCCTAGTGTGTTTTCTGAACGTGTGACTCTGTTCTGTTTTGTAATTCAGTTCAAGTGTAGCGGTTTTTACATTCCCTCTCTAAGTGATATCTTATGATAAGTGTCTTTTTCTGTGTGACTTATTTCACTTAGAATCGTCGTACCTAAATCCACTCATCGTGCTGCTACTAGCCTTATGACGTGGATTTCATGGCTGAGTGATATTAAATTGTACATGAGGACCACAACTTCTTTATCCATTTTTCTCTTTCCTAGGATATTTAAGGTGTAATGAAGTGGGGGTTCTTGTCCACAGAGCAGCCCTAAACTTTGGGGTGCCTGTGTCTTGCTGATTTTTAGTTTTCCCAATTTATACGCCCATGAGTGGAAGTGCCCTATGCTCTCCAAGCTGTGTTTTTTAGATGTTTCAGAACACACCGTACACTTCTCCAGAGTGGCTGTTGGCAATTTACATCCCACCCATCAGCGTAGCAAGGCTCCCATTTCTCCATGGCCGGTCCTGCATTTCTGGTTTTGACACTTTTTTCCGCATGGCCCTTTTGCCCGCTGGGAAGCGAGACTTCTTTGGAGCGCTGATTGGCCTTTCCAGGTTGCTTGGTTGGCCAAAAAGGGCGTATGCGTTTTTTCCTGAATATATTCAGGAAAAAACGCATACGCCCTTTTTGGCCAAGGGCATCATTGTCCACGTTTTGCCGCTTTTCATGTGCTTTCAAGGCGATTCGAATCTACCTCCTGAAATCTGTTTCCTGCAATTCTGCCTTGCTTTCAAAGCCTCTTCATTGCCTTCCCTTAATATATTTGTGGACGAGAGGTATCATTTAAAACTCTGCAGGTTTGTGAATTGCAGTGCCCCTGAGCTCCATTTTTCAACTCGCTTTTTTGGGAGCTGGCCGCAAAAGCGCAGGATTGCTTCAGGCCCTCTTCTGGTTCTGGGGGGCAGGCTGAGCTTGTGCTTAATTCTTCTTCCTGATGGGAAAATAGAGTGACCTGTGCCTGTCCCAACACCTAGAGCTAGTCTCTCATTGGTTCCCCCTCTTCCCGTTCATCCTCAGGACAAATTGCAACCTGTACGGAACAGGAGGTTAAAGGTGCTGATTCTCCAAGGAGGGAGATGGCTAGTAAATCGGCTGGAATGGCGAACCCGAGCAAAGGAGATGAGAAATGAGGTGCGTTTTAGAAACCTTTCCCGATCACACGGTGTACCATCTTCTGGGTTTCTCATGCCTGTTTTCGACGTAGGAAGATGCCCTTGAACCTGGAGATTTGGGACCCATGGGATGGGTACCATGCAGTATTACTTGAAAGGGTCTGCGTTGGCTCACCCAACCTCACCGAACCTCTCAGCCCCAAGAGTGTCCACCCTTATGTCTCAATCAGCTGTGGGTCTAGATATGGTCAATCCAGGTTGCATCACAGCCCCTGAACGAATTTTGTAAGAATTTCTCTCTCTTTCACTGCCTTTGTTTCACGGGTTTTGAAAAGTAATTTATTTTTATAATGGGGTTTAGCTGCTTTTCACGGCTGTGTTTATGCCGCTTTACACCCCCTTGACTCACTTACGGAGAGATATCAATACATAGGTTTGAAGATTCTTACTAGTCAGATATATTCTTGTGCGGTGAATAGGGGGTGTTGAGTCCAGTTCACTGAAAAAGGAATAGGTCTTGTCTCTTACATATTGGGTTTATGGAACGGTATCGGAGCTAATTTGAAACCCTTGTTTTATGCATCACCCCACCTCACCTTTCCCGTTCAGCAGCCCTAGTGTGTTTTCTGAACGTGTGACTCTGTTCTGTTTTGTAATTCAGTTCAAGTGTAGCGGTTTTTACATTCCCTCTCTAAGTGATATCTTATGATAAGTGTCTTTTTCTGTGTGACTTATTTCACTTAGAATCGTCGTACCTAAATCCACTCATCGTGCTGCTACTAGCCTTATGACGTGGATTTCATGGCTGACTGATATTCCATTGTACATGAGGACCACCACTTCTTTATCCATTTTTCGCTTTCCTAGGATATTTAAGGTGTAATGAAGTGGGGGTTCTTGTCAACAGAGCAGCCCTAAACTTTGGGGTGCCTGTGTCTTGCTGATTTTTAGTTTTCCCAATTTATACGCCCATGAGTGGAAGTGCCCTATGCTCTCCAAGCTGTGTTTTTTAGATGTTTCAGAACACACCGTACACTTCTCCAGAGTGGCTGTTGGCAATTTACATCCCACCCATCAGCGTAGCAAGGCTCCCATTTCTCCATGGCCGGTCCTGCATTTCTGGTTTGGACACTTTTTTCCGCATGGCCCTTTTGCCCGCTGGGAAGCGAGACTTCTTTGGAGCGCTGATTGGCCTTTCCAGGTTGCTTGGTTGGCCAAAAAGGGCGTATGCGTTTTTTCCTGAATATATTCAGGAAAAAACGCATACGCCCTTTTTGGCCAAGGGCATCATTGTCCACGTTTTGCCGCTTTTCATGTGCTTTCAAGGCGATTCGAATCTACCTCCTGAAATCTGTTTCCTGCAATTCTGCCTTGCTTTCAAAGCCTCTTCGTTGCCTTCCCTTAATATATTTGTGGACGAGAGGTATCATTTAAAACTCTGCAGGTTTGTGAATTGCAGTGCCCCTGAGCTCCATTTTTCAACTTGCTTTTTTGGGAGCTGGCCGCAAAAGCGCAGGATTGCTTCAGGCCCTCTTCTGGTTCTGGGGGGCAGGCTGAGCTTGTGCTTAATTCTTCTTCCTGATGGGAAAATAGAGTGACCTGTGCCTGTCCCAACACCTAGAGCTAGTCTCTCATTGGTTCCCCCTCTTCCCCTTCATCCTCAGGACAAATTGCAACCTGTACGGAACAGGAGGTTAAAGGTGCTGATTCTCCAAGGAGGGAGATGGCTAGTAAATCGGCTGGAATGGCGAACCCGAGCAAAGGAGATGAGAAATGAGGTGCGTTTTAGAAACCTTTCCCGATCACACGGTGTACCATCTTCTGGGTTTCTCATGCCTGTTTTCGACGTAGGAAGATGCCCTTGAACCTGGAGATTTGGGACCCATGGGATGGGTACCATGCAGTATTACTTGAAAGGGTCTGCGTTGGCTCACCCAACCTCACCGAACCTCTCAGCCCCAAGAGTGTCCACCCTTATGTCTCAATCAGCTGTGGGTCTAGATATGGTCAATCCAGGTTGCATCACAGCCCCTGAACGAATTTTGTAAGAATTTCTCTCTCTTTCACTGTCTTTGTTTCACGGGTTTTGAAAAGTAATTTATTTTTATATTGGGGTATAGCTGCTTTTCACGGCTGTGTTTATGCCGCTTTACACCCACTTGACTCACTTACGGAGAGATATCAATACATAGGTTTGAAGATTCTTACTAGTCAGATATATTCTTGTGCGGTGAATAGGGGGTGTTGAGTCCAGTTCACTGAAAAAGGAATAGGTCTTGTCTCTTACATATTGGGTTTATGGAACGGTATCGGAGCTAATTTGAAACCCTTGTTTTATGCATCACCCCACCTCACCTTTCCCGTTCAGCAGCCCTAGTGTGTTTTCTGAACGTGTGACTCTGTTCTGTTTTGTAATTCAGTTCAAGTGTAGCGGTTTTTACATTCCCTCTCTAAGTGATATCTTATGATAAGTGTCTTTTTCTGTGTGACTTATTTCACTTAGAATCGTCGTACCTAAATCCACTCATCGTGCTGCTACTAGCCTTATGACGTGGATTTCATGGCTGAGTGATATTCCATTGTACATGAGGACCACCACTTCTTTATCCATTTTTCGCTTTCCTAGGATATTTAAGGTGTAATGAAGTGGGGGTTCTTGTCAACAGAGCAGCCCTAAACTTTGGGGTGCCTGTGTCTTGCTGATTTTTAGTTTTCCCAATTTATACGCCCATGAGTGGAAGTGCCCTATGCTCTCCAAGCTGTGTTTTTTAGATGTTTCAGAACACACCGTACACTTCTCCAGAGTGGCTGTTGGCAATTTACATCCCACCCATCAGCGTAGCAAGGCTCCCATTTCTCCATGGCCGGTCCTGCATTTCTGGTTTGGACACTTTTTTCCGCATGGCCCTTTTGCCCGCTGGGAAGCGAGACTTCTTTGGAGCGCTGATTGGCCTTTCCAGGTTGCTTGGTTGGCCAAAAAGGGCGTATGCGTTTTTTCCTGAATATATTCAGGAAAAAACGCATACGCCCTTTTTGGCCAAGGGCATCATTGTCCACGTTTTGCCGCTTTTCATGTGCTTTCAAGGCGATTCGAATCTACCTCCTGAAATCTGTTTCCTGCAATTCTGCCTTGCTTTCAAAGCCTCTTCGTTGCCTTCCCTTAATATATTTGTGGACGAGAGGTATCATTTAAAACTCTGCAGGTTTGTGAATTGCAGTGCCCCTGAGCTCCATTTTTCAACTCGCTTTTTTGGGAGCTGGCCGCAAAAGCGCAGGATTGCTTCAGGCCCTCTTCTGGTTCTGGGGGGCAGGCTGAGCTTGTGCTTAATTCTTCTTCCTGATGGGAAAATAGAGTGACCTGTGCCTGTCCCAACACCTAGAGCTAGTCTCTCATTGGTTCCCCCTCTTCCCGTTCATCCTCAGGACAAATTGCAACCTGTACGGAACAGGAGGTTAAAGGTGCTGATTCTCCAAGGAGGGAGATGGCTAGTAAATCGGCTGGAATGGCGAACCCGAGCAAAGGAGATGAGAAATGAGGTGCGTTTTAGAAACCTTTCCCGATCACACGGTGTACCATCTTCTGGGTTTCTCATGCCTGTTTTCGACGTAGGAAGATGCCCTTGAACCTGGAGATTTGGGACCCATGGGATGGGTACCATGCAGTATTACTTGAAAGGGTCTGCGTTGGCTCACCCAACCTCACCGAACCTCTCAGCCCCAAGAGTGTCCACCCTTATGTCTCAATCAGCTGTGGGTCTAGATATGGTCAATCCAGGTTGCATCACAGCCCCTGAACGAATTTTGTAAGAATTTCTCTCTCTTTCACTGCCTTTGTTTCACGGGTTTTGAAAAGTAATTTATTTTTATAATGGGGTTTAGCTGCTTTTCACGGCTGTGTTTATGCCGCTTTACACCCCCTTGACTCACTTACGGAGAGATATCAATACATAGGTTTGAAGATTCTTACTAGTCAGATATATTCTTGTGCGGTGAATAGGGGGTGTTGAGTCCAGTTCACTGAAAAAGGAATAGGTCTTGTCTCTTACATATTGGGTTTATGGAACGGTATCGGAGCTAATTTGAAACCCTTGTTTTATGCATCACCCCACCTCACCTTTCCCGTTCAGCAGCCCTAGTGTGTTTTCTGAACGTGTGACTCTGTTCTGTTTTGTAATTCAGTTCAAGTGTAGCGGTTTTTACATTCCCTCTCTAAGTGATATCTTATGATAAGTGTCTTTTTCTGTGTGACTTATTTCACTTAGAATCGTCGTACCTAAATCCACTCATCGTGCTGCTACTAGCCTTATGACGTGGATTTCATGGCTGACTGATATTCCATTGTACATGAGGACCACCACTTCTTTATCCATTTTTCGCTTTCCTAGGATATTTAAGGTGTAATGAAGTGGGGGTTCTTGTCAACAGAGCAGCCCTAAACTTTGGGGTGCCTGTGTCTTGCTGATTTTTAGTTTTCCCAATTTATACGCCCATGAGTGGAAGTGCCCTATGCTCTCCAAGCTGTGTTTTTTAGATGTTTCAGAACACACCGTACACTTCTCCAGAGTGGCTGTTGGCAATTTACATCCCACCCATCAGCGTAGCAAGGCTCCCATTTCTCCATGGCCGGTCCTGCATTTCTGGTTTGGACACTTTTTTCCGCATGGCCCTTTTGCCCGCTGGGAAGCGAGACTTCTTTGGAGCGCTGATTGGCCTTTCCAGGTTGCTTGGTTGGCCAAAAAGGGCGTATGCGTTTTTTCCTGAATATATTCAGGAAAAAACGCATACGCCCTTTTTGGCCAAGGGCATCATTGTCCACGTTTTGCCGCTTTTCATGTGCTTTCAAGGCGATTCGAATCTACCTCCTGAAATCTGTTTCCTGCAATTCTGCCTTGCTTTCAAAGCCTCTTCGTTGCCTTCCCTTAATATATTTGTGGACGAGAGGTATCATTTAAAACTCTGCAGGTTTGTGAATTGCAGTGCCCCTGAGCTCCATTTTTCAACTTGCTTTTTTGGGAGCTGGCCGCAAAAGCGCAGGATTGCTTCAGGCCCTCTTCTGGTTCTGGGGGGCAGGCTGAGCTTGTGCTTAATTCTTCTTCCTGATGGGAAAATAGAGTGACCTGTGCCTGTCCCAACACCTAGAGCTAGTCTCTCATTGGTTCCCCCTCTTCCCCTTCATCCTCAGGACAAATTGCAACCTGTACGGAACAGGAGGTTAAAGGTGCTGATTCTCCAAGGAGGGAGATGGCTAGTAAATCGGCTGGAATGGCGAACCCGAGCAAAGGAGATGAGAAATGAGGTGCGTTTTAGAAACCTTTCCCGATCACACGGTGTACCATCTTCTGGGTTTCTCATGCCTGTTTTCGACGTAGGAAGATGCCCTTGAACCTGGAGATTTGGGACCCATGGGATGGGTACCATGCAGTATTACTTGAAAGGGTCTGCGTTGGCTCACCCAACCTCACCGAACCTCTCAGCCCCAAGAGTGTCCACCCTTATGTCTCAATCAGCTGTGGGTCTAGATATGGTCAATCCAGGTTGCATCACAGCCCCTGAACGAATTTTGTAAGAATTTCTCTCTCTTTCACTGTCTTTGTTTCACGGGTTTTGAAAAGTAATTTATTTTTATATTGGGGTATAGCTGCTTTTCACGGCTGTGTTTATGCCGCTTTACACCCACTTGACTCACTTACGGAGAGATATCAATACATAGGTTTGAAGATTCTTACTAGTCAGATATATTCTTGTGCGGTGAATAGGGGGTGTTGAGTCCAGTTCACTGAAAAAGGAATAGGTCTTGTCTCTTACATATTGGGTTTATGGAACGGTATCGGAGCTAATTTGAAACCCTTGTTTTATGCATCACCCCACCTCACCTTTCCCGTTCAGCAGCCCTAGTGTGTTTTCTGAACGTGTGACTCTGTTCTGTTTTGTAATTCAGTTCAAGTGTAGCGGTTTTTACATTCCCTCTCTAAGTGATATCTTATGATAAGTGTCTTTTTCTGTGTGACTTATTTCACTTAGAATCGTCGTACCTAAATCCACTCATCGTGCTGCTACTAGCCTTATGACGTGGATTTCATGGCTGAGTGATATTCCATTGTACATGAGGACCACCACTTCTTTATCCATTTTTCGCTTTCCTAGGATATTTAAGGTGTAATGAAGTGGGGGTTCTTGTCAACAGAGCATCCCTAAACTTTGGGGTGCCTGTGTCTTGCTGATTTTTAGTTTTCCCAATTTATACGCCCATGAGTGGAAGTGCCCTATGCTCTCCAAGCTGTGTTTTTTAGATGTTTCAGAACACACCGTACACTTCTCCAGAGTGGCTGTTGGCAATTTACATCCCACCCATCAGCGTAGCAAGGCTCCCATTTCTCCATGGCCGGTCCTGCATTTCTGGTTTGGACACTTTTTTCCGCATGGCCCTTTTGCCCGCTGGGAAGCGAGACTTCTTTGGAGCGCTGATTGGCCTTTCCAGGTTGCTTGGTTGGCCAAAAAGGGCGTATGCGTTTTTTCCTGAATATATTCAGGAAAATACGCATACGCCCTTTTTGGCCAAGGGCATCATTGTCCACGTTTTGCCGCTTTTCATGTGCTTTCAAGGCGATTCGAATCTACCTCCTGAAATCTGTTTCCTGCAATTCTGCCTTGCTTTCAAAGCCTCTTCGTTGCCTTCCCTTAATATATTTGTGGACGAGAGGTATCATTTAAAACTCTGCAGGTTTGTGAATTGCAGTGCCCCTGAGCTCCATTTTTCAACTTGCTTTTTTGGGAGCTGGCCGCAAAAGCGCAGGATTGCTTCAGGCCCTCTTCTGGTTCTGGGGGGCAGGCTGAGCTTGTGCTTAATTCTTCTTCCTGATGGGAAAATAGAGTGACCTGTGCCTGTCCCAACACCTAGAGCTAGTCTCTCATTGGTTCCCCCTCTTCCCCTTCATCCTCAGGACAAATTGCAACCTGTACGGAACAGGAGGTTAAAGGTGCTGATTCTCCAAGGAGGGAGATGGCTAGTAAATCGGCTGGAATGGCGAACCCGAGCAAAGGAGATGAGAAATGAGGTGCGTTTTAGAAACCTTTCCCGATCACACGGTGTACCATCTTCTGGGTTTCTCATGCCTGTTTTCGACGTAGGAAGATGCCCTTGAACCTGGAGATTTGGGACCCATGGGATGGGTACCATGCAGTATTACTTGAAAGGGTCTGCGTTGGCTCACCCAACCTCACCGAAACTCTCAGCCCCAAGAGTGTCCACCCTTATGTCTCAATCAGCTGTGGGTCTAGATATGGTCAATCCAGGTTGCATCACAGCCCCTGAACGAATTTTGTAAGAATTTCTCTCTCTTTCACTGTCTTTGTTTCACGGGTTTTGAAAAGTAATTTATTTTTATATTGGGGTATAGCTGCTTTTCACGGCTGTGTTTATGCCGCTTTACACCCACTTGACTCACTTACGGAGAGATATCAATACATAGGTTTGAAGATTCTTACTAGTCAGATATATTCTTGTGCGGTGAATAGGGGGTGTTGAGTCCAGTTCACTGAAAAAGGAATAGGTCTTGTCTGTTACATATTGGGTTTATGGAACGGTATCGGAGCTAATTTGAAACCCTTGTTTTATGCATCACCGCACCTCACCTTTCCCGATCAGCATCCATAGTGTGTTTTCTAAACGTGTGACTCTGTTCTGTTTTGTAATTCAGTTCAAGTGTAGCGGTTTTTACATTCCCTCTAGAAGTGATATCTTATGATAAGTGTCTTTTTCTGTGTGACTTATTTCACTTAGAATCGTCGTACCTAAATCCACTCATCGTGCTGTTACTAGCCTTATGACGTGGATTTCATGGCTGAGTGATATTCCATTGTACATGAGGACCACAACTTCTTTATCCATTTTTCTCTTTCCTAGGATATTTAAGGTGTAATGAAGTGGGGGTTCTTGTCAACAGAGCAGCCCTAAACTTTGGGGTGCCTGTGTCTTGCTGATTTTTAGTTTTCCCAATTTATACGCCCATGAGTGGAAGTGCCCTATGCTCTCCAAGCTGTGTTTTTTAGATGTTTCAGAACACACCGTACACTTCTCCAGAGTGGCTGTTGGCAATTTACATCCGACCCATCAGCGTAGCAAGGCTCCCATTTCTCCATGGCCGGTCCTGCATTTCTGGTTTGGACACTTTTTTCCGCATGGCCCTTTTGCCCGCTGGGAAGCGAGACTTCTTTGGAGCGCTGATTGGCCTTTCCAGGTTGCTTGGTTGGCCAAAAAGGGCGTATGCGTTTTTTCCTGAATATATTCAGGAAAAAACGCATACGCCCTTTTTGGCCAAGGGCATCATTGTCCACGTTTTGCCGCTTTTCATGCGCTTTCAAGGCGATTCGAATCTACCTCCTGAAATCTGTTTCCTGCAATTCTGCCTTGCTTTCAAAGCCTCTTCGTTGCCTTCCCTTAATATATTTGTGGACGAGAGGTATCATTTAAAACTCTGCAGGTTTGTGAATTGCAGTGCCCCTGAGCTCCATTTTTCAACTTGCTTTTTTGGGAGCTGGCCGCAAAAGCGCAGGATTGCTTCAGGCCCTCTTCTGGTTCTGGGGGGCAGGCTGAGCTTGTGCTTAATTCTTCTTCCTGATGGGAAAATAGAGTGACCTGTGCCTGTCCCAACACCTAGAGCTAGTCTCTCATTGGTTCCCCCTCTTCCCGTTCATCCTCAGGACAAATTGCAACCTGTACGGAACAGGAGGTTAAAGGTGCTGATTCTCCAAGGAGGGAGATGGCTAGTAAATCGGCTGGAATGGCGAACCGGAGCAAAGGAGATGAGAAATGAGGTGCGTTTTAGAAACCTTTCCCGATCACACGGTGTACCATCTTCTGGGTTTCTCATGCCTGTTTTCGACGTAGGAAGATGCCCTTGAACCTGGAGATTTGGGACCCATGGGATGGGTACCATGCAGTATTACTTGAAAGGGTCTGCGTTGGCTCACCCAACCTCACCGAACCTCTCAGCCCCAAGAGTGTCCACCCTTATGTCTCAATCAGCTGTGGGTCTAGATATGGTCAATCCAGGTTGCATCACAGCCCCTGAACGAATTTTGTAAGAATTTCTCTCTCTTTCACTGCCTTTGTTTCACGGGTTTTGAAAAGTAATTTATTTTTATAATGGGGTTTAGCTGCTTTTCACGGCTGTGTTTATGCCGCTTTACACCCCCTTGACTCACTTACGGAGAGATATCAATACATAGGTTTGAAGATTCTTACTAGTCAGATATATTCTTGTGCGGTGAATAGGGGGTGTTGAGTCCAGTTCACTGAAAAAGGAATAGGTCTTGTCTCTTACATATTGGGTTTATGGAACGGTATCGGAGCTAATTTGAAACCCTTGTTTTATGCATCACCCCACCTCACCTTTCCCGTTCAGCAGCCCTAGTGTGTTTTCTGAACGTGTGACTCTGTTCTGTTTTGTAATTCAGTTCAAGTGTAGCGGTTTTTACATTCCCTCTCGAAGTGATATCTTATGATAAGTGTCTTTTTCTGTGTGACTTATTTCACTTAGAATCGTCGTACCTAAATCCACTCATCGTGCTGCTACTAGCCTTATGACGTGGATTTCATGGCTGAGTGATATTCCATTGTACATGAGGACCACCACTTCTTTATCCATTTTTCGCTTTCCTAGGATATTTAAGGTGTAATGAAGTGGGGGTTCTTGTCAACAGAGCAGCCCTAAACTTTGGGGTGCCTGTGTCTTGCTGATTTTTAGTTTTCCCAATTTATACGCCCATGAGTGGAAGTGCCCTATGCTCTCCAAGCTGTGTTTTTTAGATGTTTCAGAACACACCGTACACTTCTCCAGAGTGGCTGTTGGCAATTTACATCCCACCCATCAGCGTAGCAAGGCTCCCATTTCTAGATGGCCGGTCCTGCATTTCTGGTTTGGACACTTTTTTCCGCATGGCCCTTTTGCCCGCTGGGAAGCGAGACTTCTTTGGAGCGCTGATTGGCCTTTCCAGGTTGCTTGGTTGGCCAAAAAGGGCGTATGCGTTTTTTCCTGAATATATTCAGGAAAAAACGCATACGCCCTTTTTGGCCAAGGGCATCATTGTCCACGTTTTGCCGCTTTTCATGTGCTTTCAAGGCGATTCGAATCTACCTCCTGAAATCTGTTTCCTGCAATTCTGCCTTGCTTTCAAAGCCTCTTCGTTGCCTTCCCTTAATATATTTGTGGACGAGAGGTATCATTTAAAACTCTGCAGGTTTGTGAATTGCAGTGCCCCTGAGCTCCATTTTTCAACTCGCTTTTTTGGGAGCTGGCCGCCAAAGCGCAGGATTGCTTCAGGCCCTCTTCTGGTTCTGGGGGGCAGGCTGAGCTTGTGCTTAATTCTTCTTCCTGATGGGAAAATAGAGTGACCTGTGCCTGTCCCAACACCTAGAGCTAGTCTCTCATTGGTTCCCCCTCTTCCCGTTCATCCTCAGGACAAATTGCAACCTGTACGGAACAGGAGGTTAAAGGTGCTGATTCTCCAAGGAGGGAGATGGCTAGTAAATCGGCTGGAATGGCGAACCCGAGCAAAGGAGATGAGAAATGAGGTGCGTTTTAGAAACCTTTCCCGATCACACGGTGTACCATCTTCTGGGTTTCTCATGCCTGTTTTCGACGTAGGAAGATGCCCTTGAACCTGGAGATTTGGGACCCATGGGATGGGTACCATGCAGTATTACTTGAAAGGGTCTGCGTTGGCTCACCCAACCTCACCGAACCTCTCAGCCCCAAGAGTGTCCACCCTTATGTCTCAATCAGCTGTGGGTCTAGATATGGTCAATCCAGGTTGCATCACAGCCCCTGAACGAATTTTGTAAGAATTTCTCTCTCTTTCACTGTCTTTGTTTCACGGGTTTTGAAAAGTAATTTATTTTTATAATGGGGTTTAGCTGCTTTTCACGGCTGTGTTTATGCCGCTTTACACCCCCTTGACTCACTTACGGAGAGATATCAATACATAGGTTTGAAGATTCTTACTAGTCAGATATATTCTTGTGCGGTGAATAGGGGGTGTTGAGTCCAGTTCACTGAAAAAGGAATAGGTCTTGTCTCTTACATATTGGGTTTATGGAACGGTATCGGAGCTAATTTGAAACCCTTGTTTTATGCATCACCCCACCTCACCTTTCCCGTTCAGCAGCCCTAGTGTGTTTTCTGAACGTGTGACTCTGTTCTGTTTTGTAATTCAGTTCAAGTGTAGCGGTTTTTACATTCCCTCTCTAAGTGATATCTTATGATAAGTGTCTTTTTCTGTGTGACTTATTTCACTTAGAATCGTCGTACCTAAATCCACTCATCGTGCTGCTACTAGCCTTATGACGTGGATTTCATGGCTGAGTGATATTCCATTGTACATGAGGACCACCACTTCTTTATCCATTTTTCGCTTTCCTAGGATATTTAAGGTGTAATGAAGTGGGGGTTCTTGTCAACAGAGCAGCCCTAAACTTTGGGGTGCCTGTGTCTTGCTGATTTTTAGTTTTCCCAATTTATACGCCCATGAGTGGAAGTGCCCTATGCTCTCCAAGCTGTGTTTTTTAGATGTTTCAGAACACACCGTACACTTCTCCAGAGTGGCTGTTGGCAATTTACATCCCACCCATCAGCGTAGCAAGGCTCCCATTTCTCCATGGCCGGTCCTGCATTTCTGGTTTGGACACTTTTTTCCGCATGGCCCTTTTGCCCGCTGGGAAGCGAGACTTCTTTGGAGCGCTGATTGGCCTTTCCAGGTTGCTTGGTTGGCCAAAAAGGGCGTATGCGTTTTTTCCTGAATATATTCAGGAAAAAACGCATACGCCCTTTTTGGCCAAGGGCATCATTGTCCACGTTTTGCCGCTTTTCATGTGCTTTCAAGGCGATTCGAATCTACCTCCTGAAATCTGTTTCCTGCAATTCTGCCTTGCTTTCAAAGCCTCTTCGTTGCCTTCCCTTAATATATTTGTGGACGAGAGGTATCATTTAAAACTCTGCAGGTTTGTGAATTGCAGTGCCCCTGAGCTCCATTTTTCAACTTGCTTTTTTGGGAGCTGGCCGCAAAAGCGCAGGATTGCTTCAGGCCCTCTTCTGGTTCTGGGGGGCAGGCTGAGCTTGTGCTTAATTCTTCTTCCTGATGGGAAAATAGAGTGACCTGTGCCTGTCCCAACACCTAGAGCTAGTCTCTCATTGGTTCCCCCTCTTCCCCTTCATCCTCAGGACAAATTGCAACCTGTACGGAACAGGAGGTTAAAGGTGCTGATTCTCCAAGGAGGGAGATGGCTAGTAAATCGGCTGGAATGGCGAACCCGAGCAAAGGAGATGAGAAATGAGGTGCGTTTTAGAAACCTTTCCCGATCACACGGTGTACCATCTTCTGGGTTTCTCATGCCTGTTTTCGACGTAGGAAGATGCCCTTGAACCTGGAGATTTGGGACCCATGGGATGGGTACCATGCAGTATTACTTGAAAGGGTCTGCGTTGGCTCACCCAACCTCACCGAACCTCTCAGCCCCAAGAGTGTCCACCCTTATGTCTCAATCAGCTGTGGGTCTAGATATGGTCAATCCAGGTTGCATCACAGCCCCTGAACGAATTTTGTAAGAATTTCTCTCTCTTTCACTGTCTTTGTTTCACGGGTTTTGAAAAGTAATTTATTTTTATATTGGGGTATAGCTGCTTTTCACGGCTGTGTTTATGCCGCTTTACACCCACTTGACTCACTTACGGAGAGATATCAATACATAGGTTTGAAGATTCTTACTAGTCAGATATATTCTTGTGCGGTGAATAGGGGGTGTTGAGTCCAGTTCACTGAAAAAGGAATAGGTCTTGTCTCTTACATATTGGGTTTATGGAACGGTATCGGAGCTAATTTGAAACCCTTGTTTTATGCATCACCCCACCTCACCTTTCCCATTCAGCAGCCCTAGTGTGTTTTCTGAACGTGTGACTCTGTTCTGTTTTGTAATTCAGTTCAAGTGTAGCGGTTTTTACATTCCCTCTCTAAGTGATATCTTATGATAAGTGTCTTTTTCTGTGTGACTTATTTCACTTAGAATCGTCGTACCTAAATCCACTCATCGTGCTGCTACTAGCCTTATGACGTGGATTTCATGGCTGAGTGATATTCCATTGTACATGAGGACCACCACTTCTTTATCCATTTTTCGCTTTCCTAGGATATTTAAGGTGTAATGAAGTGGGGGTTCTTGTCAACAGAGCAGCCCTAAACTTTGGGGTGCCTGTGTCTTGCTGATTTTTAGTTTTCCCAATTTATACGCCCATGAGTGGAAGTGCCCTATGCTCTCCAAGCTGTGTTTTTTAGATGTTTCAGAACACACCGTACACTTCTCCAGAGTGGCTGTTGGCAATTTACATCCCACCCATCAGCGTAGCAAGGCTCCCATTTCTCCATGGCCGGTCCTGCATTTCTGGTTTGGACACTTTTTTCCGCATGGCCCTTTTGCCCGCTGGGAAGCGAGACTTCTTTGGAGCGCTGATTGGCCTTTCCAGGTTGCTTGGTTGGCCAAAAAGGGCGTATGCGTTTTTTCCTGAATATATTCAGGAAAAAACGCATACGCCCTTTTTGGCCAAGGGCATCATTGTCCACGTTTTGCCGCTTTTCATGTGCTTTCAAGGCGATTCGAATCTACCTCCTGAAATCTGTTTCCTGCAATTCTGCCTTGCTTTCAAAGCCTCTTCGTTGCCTTCCCTTAATATATTTGTGGACGAGAGGTATCATTTAAAACTCTGCAGGTTTGTGAATTGCAGTGCCCCTGAGCTCCATTTTTCAACTTGCTTTTTTGGGAGCTGGCCGCAAAAGCGCAGGATTGCTTCAGGCCCTCTTCTGGTTCTGGGGGGCAGGCTGAGCTTGTGCTTAATTCTTCTTCCTGATGGGAAAATAGAGTGACCTGTGCCTGTCCCAACACCTAGAGCTAGTCTCTCATTGGTTCCCCCTCTTCCCCTTCATCCTCAGGACAAATTGCAACCTGTACGGAACAGGAGGTTAAAGGTGCTGATTCTCCAAGGAGGGAGATGGCTAGTAAATCGGCTGGAATGGCGAACCCGAGCAAAGGAGATGAGAAATGAGGTGCGTTTTAGAAACCTTTCCCGATCACACGGTGTACCATCTTCTGGGTTTCTCATGCCTGTTTTCGACGTAGGAAGATGCCCTTGAACCTGGAGATTTGGGACCCATGGGATGGGTACCATGCAGTATTACTTGAAAGGGTCTGCGTTGGCTCACCCAACCTCACCGAACCTCTCAGCCCCAAGAGTGTCCACCCTTATGTCTCAATCAGCTGTGGGTCTAGATATGGTCAATCCAGGTTGCATCACAGCCCCTGAACGAATTTTGTAAGAATTTCTCTCTCTTTCACTGTCTTTGTTTCACGGGTTTTGAAAAGTAATTTATTTTTATATTGGGGTATAGCTGCTTTTCACGGCTGTGTTTATGCCGCTTTACACCCACTTGACTCACTTACGGAGAGATATCAATACATAGGTTTGAAGATTCTTACTAGTCAGATATATTCTTGTGCGGTGAATAGGGGGTGTTGAGTCCAGTTCACTGAAAAAGGAATAGGTCTTGTCTGTTACTTATTGGGTTTATGGAACGGTATCGGAGCTAATTTGAAACCCTTGTTTTATGCATCACCGCACCTCACCTTTCCCGATCAGCATCCATAGTGTGTTTTCTAAACGTGTGACTCTGTTCTGTTTTGTAATTCAGTTCAAGTGTAGCGGTTTTTACATTCCCTCTAGAAGTGATATCTTATGATAAGTGTCTTTTTCTGTGTGACTTATTTCACTTAGAATCGTCGTACCTAAATCCACTCATCGTGCTGTTACTAGCCTTATGACGTGGATTTCATGGCTGAGTGATATTCCATTGTACATGAGGACCACAACTTCTTTATCCATTTTTCGCTTTCCTAGGATATTTAAGGTGTAATGAAGTGGGGGTTCTTGTCAACAGAGCAGCCCTAAACTTTGGGGTGCCTGTGTCTTGCTGATTTTTAGTTTTCCCAATTTATACGCCCATGAGTGGAAGTGCCCTATGCTCTCCAAGCTGTGTTTTTTAGATGTTTCAGAACACACCGTACACTTCTCCAGAGTGGCTGTTGGCAATTTACATCCGACCCATCAGCGTAGCAAGGCTCCCATTTCTCCATGGCCGGTCCTGCATTTCTGGTTTGGACACTTTTTTCCGCATGGCCCTTTTGCCCGCTGGGAAGCGAGACTTCTTTGGAGCGCTGATTGGCCTTTCCAGGTTGCTTGGTTGGCCAAAAGGGCGTATGCGTTTTTTCCTGAATATATTCAGGAAAAAACGCATACGCCCTTTTTGGCCAAGGGCATCATTGTCCACGTTTTGCCGCTTTTCATGCGCTTTCAAGGCGATTCGAATCTACCTCCTGAAATCTGTTTCCTGCAATTCTGCCTTGCTTTCAAAGCCTCTCGTTGCCTTCCTTAATATATTTGTGGACGAGAGGTATCATTTAAAACTCTGCAGGTTTGTGAATTGCAGTGCCCCTGAGCTCAATTTTCAACTTGCTTTTTTGGGAGCTGGCCGCAAAAGCGCAGGATTGCTTCAGGCCCTCTTCTGGTTCTGGGGGGCAGGCTGAGCTTGTGCTTAATTCTTCTTCCTGATGGGAAAATAGAGTGACCTGTGCCCTGTCCCAACACCTAGAGCTAGTCTCTCATTGGTTCCCCCTCTTCCCGTTCATCCTCAGGACAAATTGCAACCTGTACGGAACAGGAGGTTAAAGGTGCTGATTCTCCAAGGAGGGAGATGGCTAGTAAATAGGCTGAATGGCGAACCGGAGCAAAGGAGATGAGAAATGAGGTGCGTTTTAGAACCTTTCCCGATCACACGGTGTACCATCTTCTGGTTTCTCATGCCTGTTTTCGACGTAGGAAGATGCCCTTGAACCTGGAGATTTGGGACCCATGGGATGGGTACCATGCAGTATTACTTGAAAGGGTCTGCGTTGGCTCACCAACCTCACCGAACCTCTCAGCCCCAGAGTGTCCACCCTTATGTCTCAATCAGCTGTGGGTCTAGATATGGTCAATCAGGTTGCATCACAGCCCCTGAACGAATTTTGTAAGAATTTCTCTCTCTTTCACTGCCTTTGGTTTCACGGGTTTTGAAAAGTAATTTATTTTTATAATGGGGTTTAGCTGCTTTTCACGGCTGTGTTTATGCCGCTTTACACCCCCTTGACTCACTTACGGAGAGATATCAATACATAGGTTTGAAGATTCTTACTAGTCAGATATATTCTTGTGCGGTGAATAGGGGGTGTTGAGTCCTGTTCACTGAAAAAGGAATAGGTCTTGTCTCTTACATATTGGGTTTATGGAACGGTATCGGAGCTAATTGAAACCCTTGTTTTATGCATCACCCCACCTCACCTTTCCCGTTCAGCAGCCCTAGTGTGTTTTCTGAACGTGTGACTCTGTTCTGTTTTGTAATTCAGTTCAAGTGTAGCGGTTTTTACATTCCCTCTCGAAGTGATATCTTATGATAAGTGTCTTTTTCTGTGTGACTTATTTCACTTAGAATCGTCGTACCTAAATCCACTCATCGTGCTGCTACTAGCCTTATGACGTGGATTTCATGGCTGAGTGATATTCCATTGTACATGAGGACCACCACTTCTTTATCCATTTTTCGCTTTCCTAGGATATTTAAGGTGTAATGAAGTGGGGGTTCTTGTCAACAGAGCAGCCCTAAATTTTGGGGTGCCTGTGTCTTGCTGATTTTTAGTTTTCCCAATTTATACGCCCATGAGTGGAAGTGCCCTATGCTCTCCAAGCTGTGTTTTTTAGATGTTTCAGAACACACCGTACACTTCTCCAGAGTGGCTGTTGGCAATTTACATCCCACCCATCAGCGTAGCAAGGCTCCCATTTCTCCATGGCCGGTCCTGCATTTCTGGTTTGGACACTTTTTTCCGCATGGCCCTTTTGCCCGCTGGGAAGCGAGACTTCTTTGGAGCGCTGATTGGCCTTTCCAGGTTGCTTGGTTGGCCAAAAAGGGCGTATGCGTTTTTTCCTGAATATATTCAGGAAAAAACGCATACGCCCTTTTTGGCCAAGGGCATCATTGTCCACGTTTTGCCGCTTTTCATGCGCTTTCAAGGCGATTCGAATCTACCTCCTGAAATCTGTTTCCTGCAATTCTGCCTTGCTTTCAAAGCCTCTTCGTTGCCTTCCCTTAATATATTTGTGGACGAGAGGTATCATTTAAAACTCTGCAGGTTTGTGAATTGCAGTGCCCCTGAGCTCCATTTTTCAACTCGCTTTTTTGGGAGCTGGCCGCCAAAGCGCAGGATTGCTTCAGGCCCTCTTCTGGTTCTGGGGGGCAGGCTGAGCTTGTGCTTAATTCTTCTTCCTGATGGGAAAATAGAGTGACCTGTGCCTGTCCCAACACCTAGAGCTAGTCTCTCATTGGTTCCCCCTCTTCCCGTTCATCCTCAGGACAAATTGCAACCTGTACGGAACAGGAGGTTAAAGGTGCTGATTCTCCAAGGAGGGAGATGGCTAGTAAATCGGCTGGAATGGCGAACCCGAGCAAAGGAGATGAGAAATGAGGTGCGTTTTAGAAACCTTTCCCGATCACACCGTGTACCATCTTCTGGGTTTCTCATGCCTGTTTTCGACGTAGGAAGATGCCCTTGAACCTGGAGATTTGGGACCCATGGGATGGGTACCATGCAGTATTACTTGAAAGGGTCTGCGTTGGCTCACCCAACCTCACCGAACCTCTCAGCCCCAAGAGTGTCCACCCTTATGTCTCAATCAGCTGTGGGTCTAGATATGGTCAATCCAGGTTGCATCACAGCCCCTGAACGAATTTTGTAAGAATTTCTCTCTCTTTCACTGTCTTTGTTTCACGGGTTTTGAAAAGTAATTTATTTTTATAATGGGGTTTAGCTGCTTTTCACGGCTGTGTTTATGCCGCTTTACACCCCCTTGACTCACTTACGGAGAGATATCAATACATAGGTTTGAAGATTCTTACTAGTCAGATATATTCTTGTGCGGTGAATAGGGGGTGTTGAGTCCAGTTCACTGAAAAAGGAATAGGTCTTGTCTCTTACATATTGGGTTTATGGAACGGTATCGGAGCTAATTTGAAACCCTTGTTTTATGCATCACCCCACCTCACCTTTCCCGTTCAGCAGCCATAGTGTGTTTCCTAAACGTGGGACTCTGTTCTGTTTTGCAATTCAGTTCAAGTGTAGCGGTTTTTACATTCCCTCTAGAAGTGATATCTTATGATAAGTGTCTTTTTCTGTGTGACTTATTTCACTTAGAATCGTCGTACCTAAATCCACTCATCGTGCTGCTACTAGCCTTATGACGTTGATTTCATGGCTGAGTGATATTCCATTGTACATGAGGACCACAACTTCTTTATCCATTTTTCTCTTTCCTAGGATATTTAAGGTGTAATGAAGTGGGGGTTCTTGTCCACAGAGCAGCCCTAAACTTTGGGGTGCCTGTGTCTTGCTGATTTTTAGTTTTCCCAATTTATACGCCCATGAGTGGAAGTGCCCTATGCTCTCCAAGCTGTGTTTTTTAGATGTTTCAGAACACACCGTACACTTCTCCAGAGTGGCTGTTGGCAATTTACATCCCACCCATCAGCGTAGCAAGGCTCCCATTTCTCCATGGCCGGTCCTGCATTTCTGGTTTGGACACTTTTTTCCGCATGGCCCTTTTGCCCGCTGGGAAGCGAGACTTCTTTGGAGCGCTGATTGGCCTTTCCAGGTTGCTTGGTTGGCCAAAAAGGGCGTATGCGTTTTTTCCTGAATATATTCAGGAAAAAACGCATACGCCCTTTTTGGCCAAGGGCATCATTGTCCACGTTTTGCCGCTTTTCATGCGCTTTCAAGGCGATTCGAATCTACCTCCTGAAATCTGTTTCCTGCAATTCTGCCTTGCTTTCAAAGCCTCTTCGTTGCCTTCCCTTAATATATTTGTGGACGAGAGGTATCATTTAAAACTCTGCAGGTTTGTGAATTGCAGTGCCCCTGAGCTCCATTTTTCAACTCGCTTTTTTGGGAGCTGGCCGCCAAAGCGCAGGATTGCTTCAGGCCCTCTTCTGGTTCTGGGGGGCAGGCTGAGCTTGTGCTTAATTCTTCTTCCTGATGGGAAAATAGAGTGACCTGTGCCTGTCCCAACACCTAGAGCTAGTCTCTCATTGGTTCCCCCTCTTCCCGTTCATCCTCAGGACAAATTGCAACCTGTACGGAACAGGAGGTTAAAGGTGCTGATTCTCCAAGGAGGGAGATGGCTAGTAAATCGGCTGGAATGGCGAACCCGAGCAAAGGAGATGAGAAATGAGGTGCGTTTTAGAAACCTTTCCCGATCACACCGTGTACCATCTTCTGGGTTTCTCATGCCTGTTTTCGACGTAGGAAGATGCCCTTGAACCTGGAGATTTGGGACCCATGGGATGGGTACCATGCAGTATTACTTGAAAGGGTCTGCGTTGGCTCACCCAACCTCACCGAACCTCTCAGCCCCAAGAGTGTCCACCCTTATGTCTCAATCAGCTGTGGGTCTAGATATGGTCAATCCAGGTTGCATCACAGCCCCTGAACGAATTTTGTAAGAATTTCTCTCTCTTTCACTGTCTTTGTTTCACGGGTTTTGAAAAGTAATTTATTTTTATAATGGGGTTTAGCTGCTTTTCACGGCTGTGTTTATGCCGCTTTACACCCCCTTGACTCACTTACGGAGAGATATCAATACATAGGTTTGAAGATTCTTACTAGTCAGATATATTCTTGTGCGGTGAATAGGGGGTGTTGAGTCCAGTTCACTGAAAAAGGAATAGGTCTTGTCTCTTACATATTGGGTTTATGGAACGGTATCGGAGCTAATTTGAAACCCTTGTTTTATGCATCACCCCACCTCACCTTTCCCGTTCAGCAGCCATAGTGTGTTTCCTAAACGTGGGACTCTGTTCTGTTTTGCAATTCAGTTCAAGTGTAGCGGTTTTTACATTCCCTCTAGAAGTGATATCTTATGATAAGTGTCTTTTTCTGTGTGACTTATTTCACTTAGAATCGTCGTACCTAAATCCACTCATCGTGCTGCTACTAGCCTTATGACGTTGATTTCATGGCTGAGTGATATTCCATTGTACATGAGGACCACAACTTCTTTATCCATTTTTCTCTTTCCTAGGATATTTAAGGTGTAATGAAGTGGGGGTTCTTGTCCACAGAGCAGCCCTAAACTTTGGGGTGCCTGTGTCTTGCTGATTTTTAGTTTTCCCAATGTATACGCCCATGAGTGGAAGTGCCCTATGCTCACCAAGCTGTGTTTTTTAGATGTTTCAGAACACACCGTACACTTCTCCAGAGTGGCTGTTGGCAATTTACATCCCACCCACCAGCGTAGCAAGGCTCCCATTTCTCCATGGCCGGTCCTGCATTTCTGGTTTGGACACTTTTTTCCGCATGGCCCTTTTGCCCGCTGGGAAGCGAGACTTCTTTGGAGCGCTGATTGGCCTTTCCAGGTTGCTTGGTTGGCCAAAAAGGGCGTATGCGTTTTTTCCTGAATATATTCAGGAAAAAACGCATACGCCCTTTTTGGGCAAGGGCATCATTGTCCACGTTTTGCCGCTTTTCATGCGCTTTCAAGGCGAGTCGAATCTACCTCCTGAAATCTGTTTCCTGCAATTCTGCCTTGCTTTCAAAGCCTCTTCGTTGCCTTCCCTTAATATATTTGTGGACGAGAGGTATCATTTAAAACTCTGCAGGTTTGTGAATTGCAGTGCCCCTGAGCTCCATTTTTCAACTCGCTTTTTTGGGAGCTGGCCGCAAAAGCGCAGGATTGCTTCAGGCCCTCTTCTGGTTCTGGGGGGCAGGCTGAGCTTGTGCTTAATTCTTCTTCCTGATGGGAAAATAGAGTGACCTGTGCCTGTCCCAACACCTAGAGCTAGTCTCTCATTGGTTCCCCCTCTTCCCGTTCATCCTCAGGACAAATTGCAACCTGTACGGAACAGGAGGTTAAAGGTGCTGATTCTCCAAGGAGGGAGATGGCTAGTAAATCGGCTGGAATGGCGAACCCGAGCAAAGGAGATGAGAAATGAGGTGCGTTTTAGAAACCTTTCCCGATCACACCGTGTACCATCTTCTGGGTTTCTCATGCCTGTTTTCGACGTAGGAAGATGCCCTTGAACCTGGAGATTTGGGACCCATGGGATGGGTACCATGCAGTATTACTTGAAAGGGTCTGCGTTGGCTCACCCAACCTCACCGAACCTCTCAGCCCCAAGAGTGTCCACCCTTATGTCTCAATCAGCTGTGGGTCTAGATATGGTCAATCCAGGTTGCATCACAGCCCCTGAACGAATTTTGTAAGAATTTCTCTCTCTTTCACTGTCTTTGTTTCACGGGTTTTGAAAAGTAATTTATTTTTATAATGGGGTTTAGCTGCTTTTCACGGCTGTGTTTATGCCGCTTTACACCCCCTTGACTCACTTACAGAGAGATATCAATACATAGGTTTGAAGATTCTTACTAGTCAGATATATTCTTGTGCGGTGAATAGGGGGTGTTGAGTCCAGTTCACTGAAAAAGGAATAGGTCTTGTCTCTTACATATTGGGTTTATGGAACGGTATCTGAGCTAATTTGAAACCCTTGTTTTATGCATCACCCCACCTCACCTTTCCCGTTCAGCAGCCATAGTGTGTTTCCTAAACGTGTGACTCTGTTCTGTTTTGCAATTCAGTTCAAGTGTAGCGGGTTTTACATTCCCTCTAGAAGTGATATCTTATGATAAGTGTCTTTTTCTGTGTGACTTATTTCACTTAGAATCGTCATACCTAAATCCACTCATCGTGCTGCTACTAGCCTTATGACGTTGATTTCCTGGCTGAGTGATATTCCATTGTACATGAGGACCACAACTTCTTTATCCATTTTTCTCTTTCCTAGGATATTTAAGTTGTAATGAAGTAGGGGTTCTTGTCCACAGAGCAGCCCTAAACTTTGGGGTGCCTGTGTCTTGCTGATTTTTAGTTTTCCCAATTTATACGCCCATGAGTGGAAGTGCCCTCTGCTCTCCAAGCTGTGTTTTTTAGATGTTTCAGAACACACCGTACACTTCTCCAGAGTGGCTGTTGGCAATTTACATCCCACCCATCAGCGTAGCAAGGCTCCCATTTCTCCATGGCCGGTCCTGCATTTCTGGTGTGGACACTTTTTTCCCCATGGCCCTTTTGCCCGCTGGGAAGCGAGACTTCTTTGGAGCGCTGATTGGCCTTTCCAGGTTGCTTGGTTGGCCAAAAAGGGCGTATGCGTTTTTTCCTGAATATATTCAGGAAAAAACTCATACACCCTTTTTGGCCAAGGGCATCATTGTCCACGTTTTGCCGCTTTTCATGTGCTTTCAAGGCGAGTCGAATCTACCTCCTGAAATCTGTTTCCTGCAATTCTGCCTTGCTTTCAAAGCCTCTTCGTTGCCTTCCCTTAATATATTTGTGGACGAGAGGTATCATTTAAAACTCTGCAGGTTTGTGAATTGCAGTGCCCCTGAGCTCCATTTTTCAACTCGCTTTTTTGGGAGCTGGCCGCAAAAGCGCAGGATTGCTTCAGGCCCTCTTCTGGTTCTGGGGGGCAGGCTGAGCTTGTGCTTAATTCTTCTTCCTGATGGGAAAATAGAGTGACCTGTGCCTGTCCCAACACCTAGAGCTAGTCTCTCATTGGTTCCCCCTCTTCCCGTTCATCCTCAGGACAAATTGCAACCTGTACGGAACAGGAGGTTAAAGGTGCTGATTCTCCAAGGAGGGAGATGGCTAGTAAATCGGCTGGAATGGCGAACCCGAGCAAAGGAGATGAGAAATGAGGTGCGTTTTAGAAACCTTTCCCGATCACACGGTGTACCATCTTCTGGGTTTCTCATGCCTGTTTTCGACGTAGGAAGATGCCCTTGAACCTGGAGATTTGGGACCCATGGGATGGGTACCATGCAGTATTACTTGAAAGGGTCTGCGTTGGCTCACCCAACCTCACCGAACCTCTCAGCCCCAAGAGTGTCCACCCTTATGTCTCAATCAGCTGTGGGTCTAGATATGGTCAATCCAGGTTGCATCACAGCCCCTGAACGAATTTTGTAAGAATTTCTCTCTCTTTCACTGTCTTTGTTTCACGGGTTTTGAAAAGTAATTTATTTTTATAATGGGGTTTAGCTGCTTTTCACGGCTGTGTTTATGCCGCTTTACACCCCCTTGACTCACTTACAGAGAGATATCAATACATAGGTTTGAAGATTCTTACTAGTCAGATATATTCTTGTGCGGTGAATAGGGGGTGTTGAGTCCAGTTCACTGAAAAAGGAATAGGTCTTGTCTCTTACATATTGGGTTTATGGAACGGTATCTGAGCTAATTTGAAACCCTTGTTTTATGCATCACCCCACCTCACCTTTCCCGTTCAGCAGCCATAGTGTGTTTCCTAAACGTGTGACTCTGTTCTGTTTTGCAATTCAGTTCAAGTGTAGCGGGTTTTACATTCCCTCTAGAAGTGATATCTTATGATAAGTGTCTTTTTCTGTGTGACTTATTTCACTTAGAATCGTCGTACCTAAATCCACTCATCGTGCTGCTACTAGCCTTATGACGTTGATTTCATGGCTGAGTGATATTCCATTGTACATGAGGACCACAACTTCTTTATCCATTTTTCTCTTTCCTAGGATATTTAAGGTGTAATGAAGTGGGGGTTCTTGTCCACAGAGCAGCCCTAAACTTTGGGGTGCCTGTGTCTTGCTGATTTTTAGTTTTCCCAATGTATACGCCCATGAGTGGAAGTGCCCTATGCTCACCAAGCTGTGTTTTTTAGATGTTTCAGAACACACCGTACACTTCTCCAGAGTGGCTGTTGGCAATTTACATCCCACCCACCAGCGTAGCAAGGCTCCCATTTCTCCATGGCCGGTCCTGCATTTCTGGTTTGGACACTTTTTTCCGCATGGCCCTTTTGCCCGCTGGGAAGCGAGACTTCTTTGGAGCGCTGATTGGCCTTTCCAGGTTGCTTGGTTGGCCAAAAAGGGCGTATGCGTTTTTTCCTGAATATATTCAGGAAAAAACGCATACGCCCTTTTTGGGCAAGGGCATCATTGTCCACGTTTTGCCGCTTTTCATGCGCTTTCAAGGCGAGTCGAATCTACCTCCTGAAATCTGTTTCCTGCAATTCTGCCTTGCTTTCAAAGCCTCTTCGTTGCCTTCCCTTAATATATTTGTGGACGAGAGGTATCATTTAAAACTCTGCAGGTTTGTGAATTGCAGTGCCCCTGAGCTCCATTTTTCAACTCGCTTTTTTGGGAGCTGGCCGCAAAAGCGCAGGATTGCTTCAGGCCCTCTTCTGGTTCTGGGGGGCAGGCTGAGCTTGTGCTTAATTCTTCTTCCTGATGGGAAAATAGAGTGACCTGTGCCTGTCCCAACACCTAGAGCTAGTCTCTCATTGGTTCCCCCTCTTCCCGTTCATCCTCAGGACAAATTGCAACCTGTACGGAACAGGAGGTTAAAGGTGCTGATTCTCCAAGGAGGGAGATGGCTAGTAAATCGGCTGGAATGGCGAACCCGAGCAAAGGAGATGAGAAATGAGGTGCGTTTTAGAAACCTTTCCCGATCACACCGTGTACCATCTTCTGGGTTTCTCATGCCTGTTTTCGACGTAGGAAGATGCCCTTGAACCTGGAGATTTGGGACCCATGGGATGGGTACCATGCAGTATTACTTGAAAGGGTCTGCGTTGGCTCACCCAACCTCACCGAACCTCTCAGCCCCAAGAGTGTCCACCCTTATGTCTCAATCAGCTGTGGGTCTAGATATGGTCAATCCAGGTTGCATCACAGCCCCTGAACGAATTTTGTAAGAATTTCTCTCTCTTTCACTGTCTTTGTTTCACGGGTTTTGAAAAGTAATTTATTTTTATAATGGGGTTTAGCTGCTTTTCACGGCTGTGTTTATGCCGCTTTACACCCCCTTGACTCACTTACAGAGAGATATCAATACATAGGTTTGAAGATTCTTACTAGTCAGATATATTCTTGTGCGGTGAATAGGGGGTGTTGAGTCCAGTTCACTGAAAAAGGAATAGGTCTTGTCTCTTACATATTGGGTTTATGGAACGGTATCTGAGCTAATTTGAAACCCTTGTTTTATGCATCACCCCACCTCACCTTTCCCGTTCAGCAGCCATAGTGTGTTTCCTAAACGTGTGACTCTGTTCTGTTTTGCAATTCAGTTCAAGTGTAGCGGGTTTTACATTCCCTCTAGAAGTGATATCTTATGATAAGTGTCTTTTTCTGTGTGACTTATTTCACTTAGAATCGTCATACCTAAATCCACTCATCGTGCTGCTACTAGCCTTATGACGTTGATTTCCTGGCTGAGTGATATTCCATTGTACATGAGGACCACAACTTCTTTATCCATTTTTCTCTTTCCTAGGATATTTAAGTTGTAATGAAGTAGGGGTTCTTGTCCACAGAGCAGCCCTAAACTTTGGGGTGCCTGTGTCTTGCTGATTTTTAGTTTTCCCAATTTATACGCCCATGAGTGGAAGTGCCCTCTGCTCTCCAAGCTGTGTTTTTTAGATGTTTCAGAACACACCGTACACTTCTCCAGAGTGGCTGTTGGCAATTTACATCCCACCCATCAGCGTAGCAAGGCTCCCATTTCTCCATGGCCGGTCCTGCATTTCTGGTGTGGACACTTTTTTCCCCATGGCCCTTTTGCCCGCTGGGAAGCGAGACTTCTTTGGAGCGCTGATTGGCCTTTCCAGGTTGCTTGGTTGGCCAAAAAGGGCGTATGCGTTTTTTCCTGAATATATTCAGGAAAAAACTCATACACCCTTTTTGGCCAAGGGCATCATTGTCCACGTTTTGCCGCTTTTCATGTGCTTTCAAGGCGAGTCGAATCTACCTCCTGAAATCTGTTTCCTGCAATTCTGCCTTGCTTTCAAAGCCTCTTCGTTGCCTTCCCTTAATATATTTGTGGACGAGAGGTATCATTTAAAACTCTGCAGGTTTGTGAATTGCAGTGCCCCTGAGCTCCATTTTTCAACTCGCTTTTTTGGGAGCTGGCCGCAAAAGCGCAGGATTGCTTCAGGCCCTCTTCTGGTTCTGGGGGGCAGGCTGAGCTTGTGCTTAATTCTTCTTCCTGATGGGAAAATAGAGTGACCTGTGCCTGTCCCAACACCTAGAGCTAGTCTCTCATTGGTTCCCCCTCTTCCCGTTCATCCTCAGGACAAATTGCAACCTGTACGGAACAGGAGGTTAAAGGTGCTGATTCTCCAAGGAGGGAGATGGCTAGTAAATCGGCTGGAATGGCGAACCCGAGCAAAGGAGATGAGAAATGAGGTGCGTTTTAGAAACCTTTCCCGATCACACGGTGTACCATCTTCTGGGTTTCTCATGCCTGTTTTCGACGTAGGAAGATGCCCTTGAACCTGGAGATTTGGGACCCATGGGATGGGTACCATGCAGTATTACTTGAAAGGGTCTGCGTTGGCTCACCCAACCTCACCGAACCTCTCAGCCCCAAGAGTGTCCACCCTTATGTCTCAATCAGCTGTGGGTCTAGATATGGTCAATCCAGGTTGCATCACAGCCCCTGAACGAATTTTGTAAGAATTTCTCTCTCTTTCACTGTCTTTGTTTCACGGGTTTTGAAAAGTAATTTATTTTTATAATGGGGTTTAGCTGCTTTTCACGGCTGTGTTTATGCCGCTTTACACCCCCTTGACTCACTTACAGAGAGATATCAATACATAGGTTTGAAGATTCTTACTAGTCAGATATATTCTTGTGCGGTGAATAGGGGGTGTTGAGTCCAGTTCACTGAAAAAGGAATAGGTCTTGTCTCTTACATATTGGGTTTATGGAACGGTATCTGAGCTAATTTGAAACCCTTGTTTTATGCATCACCCCACCTCACCTTTCCCGTTCAGCAGCCATAGTGTGTTTCCTAAACGTGTGACTCTGTTCTGTTTTGCAATTCAGTTCAAGTGTAGCGGGTTTTACATTCCCTCTAGAAGTGATATCTTATGATAAGTGTCTTTTTCTGTGTGACTTATTTCACTTAGAATCGTCATACCTAAATCCACTCATCGTGCTGCTACTAGCCTTATGACGTTGATTTCCTGGCTGAGTGATATTCCATTGTACATGAGGACCACAACTTCTTTATCCATTTTTCTCTTTCCTAGGATATTTAAGTTGTAATGAAGTAGGGGTTCTTGTCCACAGAGCAGCCCTAAACTTTGGGGTGCCTGTGTCTTGCTGATTTTTAGTTTTCCCAATTTATACGCCCATGAGTGGAAGTGCCCTCTGCTCTCCAAGCTGTGTTTTTTAGATGTTTCAGAACACACCGTACACTTCTCCAGAGTGGCTGTTGGCAATTTACATCCCACCCATCAGCGTAGCAAGGCTCCCATTTCTCCATGGCCGGTCCTGCATTTCTGGTGTGGACACTTTTTTCCCCATGGCCCTTTTGCCCGCTGGGAAGCGAGACTTCTTTGGAGCGCTGATTGGCCTTTCCAGGTTGCTTGGTTGGCCAAAAAGGGCGTATGCGTTTTTTCCTGAATATATTCAGGAAAAAACTCATACACCCTTTTTGGCCAAGGGCATCATTGTCCACGTTTTGCCGCTTTTCATGTGCTTTCAAGGCGAGTCGAATCTACCTCCTGAAATCTGTTTCCTGCAATTCTGCCTTGCTTTCAAAGCCTCTTCGTTGCCTTCCCTTAATATATTTGTGGACGAGAGGTATCATTTAAAACTCTGCAGGTTTGTGAATTGCAGTGCCCCTGAGCTCCATTTTTCAACTCGCTTTTTTGGGAGCTGGCCGCAAAAGCGCAGGATTGCTTCAGGCCCTCTTCTGGTTCTGGGGGGCAGGCTGAGCTTGTGCTTAATTCTTCTTCCTGATGGGAAAATAGAGTGACCTGTGCCTGTCCCAACACCTAGAGCTAGTCTCTCATTGGTTCCCCCTCTTCCCGTTCATCCTCAGGACAAATTGCAACCTGTACGGAACAGGAGGTTAAAGGTGCTGATTCTCCAAGGAGGGAGATGGCTAGTAAATCGGCTGGAATGGCGAACCCGAGCAAAGGAGATGAGAAATGAGGTGCGTTTTAGAAACCTTTCCCGATCACACGGTGTACCATCTTCTGGGTTTCTCATGCCTGTTTTCGACGTAGGAAGATGCCCTTGAACCTGGAGATTTGGGACCCATGGGATGGGTACCATGCAGTATTACTTGAAAGGGTCTGCGTTGGCTCACCCAACCTCACCGAACCTCTCAGCCCCAAGAGTGTCCACCCTTATGTCTCAATCAGCTGTGAGTCTAGATATGGTCAATCCAGGTTGCATCACAGCCCCTGAACGAATTTTGTAAGAATTTCTCTCTCTTTCACTGTCTTTGTTTCACGGGTTTTGAAAAGTAATTTATTTTTATAATGGGGTTTAGCTGCTTTTCACGGCTGTGTTTATGCCGCTTTACACCCCCTTGACTCACTTACAGAGAGATATCAATACATAGGTTTGAAGATTCTTACTAGTCAGATATATTCTTGTGCGGTGAATAGGGGGTGTTGAGTCCAGTTCACTGAAAAAGAATAGGTCTTGTCTCTTACATATTGGGTTTATGGAACGGTATCTGAGCTAATTTGAAACCCTTGTTTTATGCATCACCCCACCTCACCTTTCCCGTTCAGCAGCCATAGTGTGTTTCCTAAATGTGTGACTCTGTTCTGTTTTGCAATTCAGTTCAAGTGTAGCGGGTTTTACATTCCCTCTAGAAGTGATATCTTATGATAAGTGTCTTTTTCTGTGTGACTTATTTCACTTAGAATCGTCGTACCTAAATCCACTCATCGTGCTGCTACTAGCCTTATGACGTTGATTTCATGGCTGAGTGATATTCCATTGTACATGAGGACCACAACTTCTTTATCCATTTTTCTCTTTCCTAGGATATTTAAGTTGTAATGAAGTAGGGGTTCTTGTCCACAGAGCAGCCCTAAACTTTGGGGTGCCTGTGTCTTGCTGATTTTTAGTTTTCCCAATTTATACGCCCATGAGTGGAAGTGCCCTATGCTCTCCAAGCTGTGTTTTTTAGATGTTTCAGAACACACCGTACACTTCTCCAGAGTGGCTGTTGGCAATTTACATCCCACCCATCAGCGTAGCAAGGCTCCCATTTCTCCATGGCCGGTCCTGCATTTCTGGTTTGGACACTTTTTTCCGCATGGCCCTTTTGCCCGCTGGGAAGCGAGACTTCTTTGGAGCGCTGATTGGCCTTTCCAGGTTGCTTGGTTGGCCAAAAAGGGCGTATGCGTTTTTTCCTGAATATATTCAGGAAAAAACGCATACGCCCTTTTTGGCCAAGGGCATCATTGTCCACGTTTTGCCGCTTTTCATGTGCTTTCAAGGCGATTCGAATCTACCTCCTGAAATCTGTTTCCTGCAATTCTGCCTTGCTTTCAAAGCCTCTTCGTTGCCTTCCCTTAATATATTTGTGGACGAGAGGTATCATTTAAAACTCTGCAGGTTTGTGAATTTCAGTGCCCCTGAGCTCCATTTTTCAACTCGCTTTTTTGGGAGCTGGCCGCAAAAGCGCAGGATTGCTTCAGGCCCTCTTCTGGTTCTGGGGGGCAGGCTGAGCTTGTGCTTAATTCTTCTTCCTGATGGGAAAATAGAGTGACCTGTGCCTGTCCCAACACCTAGAGCTAGTCTCTCATTGGTTCCCCCTCTTCCCGTTCATCCTCAGGACAAATTGCAACCTGTACGGAACAGGAGGTTAAAGGTGCTGATTCTCCAAGGAGGGAGATGGCTAGTAAATCGGCTGGAATGGCGAACCCGAGCAAAGGAGATGAGAAATGAGGTGCGTTTTAGAAACCTTTCCCGATCACACGGTGTACCATCTTCTGAGTTTCTCATGCCTGTTTTCGACGTAGGAAGATGCCCTTGAACCTGGAGATTTGGGACCCATGGGATGGGTACCATGCAGTATTACTTGAAAGGGTCTGCGTTGGCTCACCCAACCTCACCGAACCTCTCAGCCCCAAGAGTGTCCACCCTTATGTCTCAATCAGCTGTGGGTCTAGATATGGTCAATCCAGGTTGCATCACAGCCCCTGAACGAATTTTGTAAGAATTTCTCTCTCTTTCACTGCCTTTGTTTCACGGGTTTTGAAAAGTAATTTATTTTTATAATGGGGTTTAGCTGCTTTTCACGGCTGTGTTTATGCCGCTTTACACCCCCTTGACTCACTTACAGAGAGATATCAATACATAGGTTTGAAGATTCTTACTAGTCAGATATATTCTTGTGCGGTGACTAGGGGGTGTTGAGTCCAGTTCACTGAAAAAGGAATAGGTCTTGTCTCTTACATATTGGGTTTATGGAACGGTATCTGAGCTAATTTGAAACCATTGTTTTATGCATCACCCCACCTCACCTTTCCCGTTCAGCAGCCATAGTGTGTTTCCGAAATGTGTGACTCTGTTCTGTTTTGCAATTCAGTTCAAGTGTAGCGGGTTTTACATTCCCTCTAGAAGTGATATCTTATGATAAGTGTCTTTTTCTGTGTGACTTATTTCACTTAGAATCGTCGTACCTAAATCCACTCAACGTGCTGCTACTAACCTTATGACGTTGATTTCATGGCTGAGTGATATTCCATTGTACATGAGGACCACAACTTCTTTATCCATTTTTCTCTTTCCTAGGATATTTAAGGTGTAATGAAGTGGGGGTTTTTGTCAACAGAGCAGCCCTAAACTTTGGGGTGCCTGTGTCTTGCTGATTTTTAGTTTTCCCAATTTATACGCCCATGAGTGGAAGTGCCCTATGCTCTCCAAGCTGTGTTTTTTAGATGTTTCAGAACACACCGTACACTTCTCCAGAGTGGCTGTTGGCAATTTACATCCCACCCATCAGCGTAGCATGGCTCCCATTTCTCCATGGCCGGTCCTGCATTTCTGGTTTGGACACTTTTTTCCGCATGGCCCTTTTGCCCGCTGGGAAGCGAGACTTCTTTGGAGCGCTGATTGGCCTTTCCAGGTTGCTTGGTTGGCCAAAATGGGCGTATGCGTTTTTTCCTGAATATATTCAGGAAAAAACGCATACGCCCATTTTGGCCAAGGGCATCATTGTCCACGTTTTGCCGCTTTTCATGTGCTTTCAAGGCGATTCGAATCTACCTCCTGAAATCTGTTTCCTGCAATTCTGCCTTGCTTTCAAAGCCTCTTCGTTGCCTTCCCTTAATATATTTGTGGACGAGAGGTATCATTTAAAACTCTGCAGGTTTGTGAATTTCAGTGCCCCTGAGCTCCATTTTTCAACTCGCTTTTTTGGGAGCTGGCCGCAAAAGCGCAGGATTGCTTCAGGCCCTCTTCTGGTTCTGGGGGGCAGGCTGAGCTTGTGCTTAATTCTTCTTCCTGATGGGAAAATAGAGTGACCTGTGCCTGTCCCAACACCTAGAGCTAGTCTCTCATTGGTTCCCCCTCTTCCCGTTCATCCTCAGGACAAATTGCAACCTGTACGGAACAGGAGGTTAAAGGTGCTGATTCTCCAAGGAGGGAGATGGCTAGTAAATCGGCTGGAATGGCGAACCCGAGCAAAGGAGATGAGAAATGAGGTGCGTTTTAGAAACCTTTCCCGATCACACGGTGTACCATCTTCTGGGTTTCTCATGCCTGTTTTCGACGTAGGAAGATGCCCTTGAACCTGGAGATTTGGGACCCATGGGATGGGTACCATGCAGTATTACTTGAAAGGGTCTGCGTTGGCTCACCCAACCTCACCGAACCTCTCAGCCCCAAGAGTGTCCACCCTTATGTCTCAATCAGCTGTGGGTCTAGATATGGTCAATCCAGGTTGCATCACAGCCCCTGAACGAATTTTGTAAGAATTTCTCTCTCTTTCACTGCCTTTGTTTCACGGGTTTTGAAAAGTAATTTATTTTTATAATGGGGTTTAGCTGCTTTTCACGGCTGTGTTTATGCCGCTTTACACCCCCTTGACTCACTTACAGAGAGATATCAATACATAGGTTTGAAGATTCTTACTAGTCAGATATATTCTTGTGCGGTGACTAGGGGGTGTTGAGTCCAGTTCACTGAAAAAGGAATAGGTCTTGTCTCTTACATATTGGGTTTATGGAACGGTATCTGAGCTAATTTGAAACCCTTGTTTTATGCATCACCCCACCTCACCTTTCCCGTTCAGCAGCCATAGTGTGTTTCCTAAACGTGGGACTCTGTTCTGTTTTGCAATTCAGTTCAAGTGTAGCGGTTTTTACATTCCCTCTAGAAGTGATATCTTATGATAAGTGTCTTTTTCTGTGTGACTTATTTCACTTAGAATCGTCGTACCTAAATCCACTCATCGTGCTGCTACTAGCCTTATGACGTGGATTTCATGGCTGAGTGATATTCCATTGTACATGAGGACCACAACTTCTTTATCCATTTTTCTCTTTCCTAGGATATTTAAGGTGTAATGAAGTGGGGGTTCTTGTCCACAGAGCAGCCCTAAACTTTGGGGTGCCTGTGTCTTGCTGATTTTTAGTTTTCCCAATTTATACGCCCATGAGTGGAAGTGCCCTATGCTCTCCAAGCTGTGTTTTTTAGATGTTTCAGAACACACCGTACACTTCTCCAGAGTGGCTGTTGGCAATTTACATCCCACCCATCAGCGTAGCAAGGCTCCCATTTCTCCATGGCCGGTCCTGCATTTCTGGTTTGGACACTTTTTTCCGCATGGCCCTTTTGCCCGCTGGGAAGCGAGACTTCTTTGGAGCGCTGATTGGCCTTTCCAGGTTGCTTGGTTGGCCAAAAAGGGCGTATGCGTTTTTTCCTGAATATATTCAGGAAAAAACGCATACGCCCTTTTTGGCCAAGGGCATCATTGTCCACGTTTTGCCGCTTTTCATGTGCTTTCAAGGCGATTCGAATCTACCTCCTGAAATCTGTTTCCTGCAATTCTGCCTTGCTTTCAAAGCCTCTTCGTTGCCTTCCCTTAATATATTTGTGGACGAGAGGTATCATTTAAAACTCTGCAGGTTTGTGAATTGCAGTGCCCCTGAGCTCCATTTTTCAACTCGCTTTTTTGGGAGCTGGCCGCAAAAGCGCAGGATTGCTTCAGGCCCTCTTCTGGTTCTGGGGGGCAGGCTGAGCTTGTGCTTAATTCTTCTTCCTGATGGGAAAATAGAGTGACCTGTGCCTGTCCCAACACCTAGAGCTAGTCTCTCATTGGTTCCCCCTCTTCCCGTTCATCCTCAGGACAAATTGCAACCTGTACGGAACAGGAGGTTAAAGGTGCTGATTCTCCAAGGAGGGAGATGGCTAGTAAATCGGCTGGAATGGCGAACCCGAGCAAAGGAGATGAGAAATGAGGTGCGTTTTAGAAACCTTTCCCGATCACACGGTGTACCATCTTCTGGGTTTCTCATGCCTGTTTTCGACGTAGGAAGATGCCCTTGAACCTGGAGATTTGGGACCCACGGGATGGGTACCATGCAGTATTACTTGAAAGGGTCTGCGTTGGCTCACCCAACCTCACCGAACCTCTCAGCCCCAAGAGTGTCCACCCTTATGTCTCAATCAGCTGTGGGTCTAGATATGGTCAATCCAGGTTGCATCACAGCCCCTGAACGAATTTTGTAAGAATTTCTCTCTCTTTCACTGTCTTTGTTTCACGGGTTTTGAAAAGTAATTTATTTTTATAATGGGGTTTAGCTGCTTTTCAAGGCTGTGTTTATGCCGCTTTACACCCCCTTGACTCACTTACAGAGAGATATCAATACATAGGTTTGAAGATTCTTACTAGTCAGATATATTCTTGTGCGGTGAATAGGGGGTGTTGAGTCCAGTTCACTGAAAAAGGAATAGGTCTTGTCTCTTACATATTGGGTTTATGGAACGGTATCGGAGCTAATTTGAAACCCTTGTTTTATGCATCACCCCACCTCACCTTTCCCGTTCAGCAGCCATAGTGTGTTTCGTAAACGTGTGACTCTGTTCTGTTTTGCAATTCAGTTCAAGTGTAGCGGGTTTTACATTCCCTCTAGAAGTGATATCTTATGATAAGTGTCTTTTTCTGTGTGACTTATTTCACTTAGAATCGTCGTACCTAAATCCACTCATCGTGCTGCTACTAGCCTTATGACGTTGATTTCATGGCTGAGTGATATTCCATTGTACATGAGGACCACAACTTCTTTATCCATTTTTCTCTTTCCTAGGATATTTAAGGTGTAATGAAGTGGGGGTTCTTGTCCACAGAGCAGCCCTAAACTTTGGGGTGCCTGTGTCTTGCTGATTTTTAGTTTTCCCAATTTATACGCCCATGAGTGGAAGTGCCCTATGCTCTCCAAGCTGTGTTTTTTAGATGTTTCAGAACACACCGTACACTTCTCCGGAGTGCCTGTTGGCAATTTACATCCCACCCATCAGCGTAGCAAGGCTCCCATTTCTCCATGGCCGGTCCTGCATTTCTGGTTTGGACCCTTTTTTCCGCATGGCCCTTTTGCCCGCTGGGAAGCGAGACTTCTTTGGAGCACTGATTGGCCTTTCCAGGTTGCTTGGTTGGCCAAAAAGGGCGTATGCGTTTTTTCCTGAATATATTCAGGAAAAAACGCATACGCCCTTTTTGGCCAAGGGCATCATTGTCCACGTTTTGCCGCTTTTCATGTGCTTTCAAGGCGATTCGAATCTACCTCCTGAAATCTGTTTCCTGCAATTCTGCCTTGCTTTCAAAGCCTCTTCGTTGCCTTCCCTTAATATATTTGTGGACGAGAGGTATCATTTAAAACTCTGCAGGTTTGTGAATTGCAGTGCCCCTGAGCTCCATTTTTCAACTCGCTTTTTTGGGAGCTGGCCGCAAAAGCGCAGGATTGCTTCAGGCCCTCTTCTGGTTCTGGGGGGCAGGCTGAGCTTGTGCTTAATTCTTCTTCCTGATGGGAAAATAGAGTGACCTGTGCCTGTCCCAACCCCTAGAGCTAGTCTCTCATTGGTTCCCCCTCTTCCCGTTCATCCTCAGGACAAATTGCAACCTGTACGGAACAGGAGGTTAAAGGTGCTGATTCTCCAAGGAGGGAGATGGCTAGTAAATCGGCTGGAATGGCGAACCCGAGCAAAGGAGATGAGAAATGAGGTGCGTTTTAGAAACCTTTCCCGATCACACGGTGTACCATCTTCTGGGTTTCTCATGCCTGTTTTCGACGTAGGAAGATGCCCTTGAACCTGGAGATTTGGGACCCATGGGATGGGTACCATGCAGTATTACTTGAAAGGGTCTGCGTTGGCTCACCCAACCTCACCGAACCTCTCAGCCCCAAGAGTGTCCACCCTTATGTCTCAATCAGCTGTGGGTCTAGATATGGTCAATCCAGGTTGCATCACAGCCCCTGAACGAATTTTGTAAGAATTTCTCTCTCTTTCACTGTCTTTGTTTCACGGGTTTTGAAAAGTAATTTATTTTTATAATGGGGTTTAGCTGCTTTTCACGGCTGTGTTTATGCCGCTTTACACCCCCTTGACTCACTTACAGAGAGATATCAATACATAGGTTTGAAGATTCTTACTAGTCAGATATATTCTTGTGCGGTGAATAGGGGGTGTTGAGTCCAGTTCACTGAAAAAGGAATAGGTCTTGTCTCTTACATATTGGGTTTATGGAACGGTATCGGAGCTAATTTGAAACCCTTGTTTTATGCATCACCCCACCTCACCTTTCCCGTTCAGCAGCCATAGTGTGTTTCCTAAACGTGTGACTCTGTTCTGTTTTGTAATTCAGTTCAAGTGTAGCGGTTTTTACATTCCCTCTAGAAGTGATATCTTATGATAAGTGTCTTTTTCTGTGTGACTTATTTCACTTAGAATCGTCGTACCTAAATCCACTCATCGTGCTGCTACTAGCCTTATGACGTTGATTTCATGGCTGAGTGATATTCCATTGTACATGAGGACCCCAACTTCTTTATCCATTTTTCTCTTTCCTAGGATATTTAAGGTGTAATGAAGTGGGGGTTCTTGTCAACAGAGCAGCCCTAAACTTTGGGGTGCCTGTGTCTTGCTGATTTTTAGTTTTCCCAATTTATACGCCCATGAGTGGAAGTGCCCTATGCTCTCCAAGCTGTGTTTTTTAGATGTTTCAGGACACACCGTACACTTCTCCAGAGTGGCTGTTGACAATTTACATCCCACCCATCAGCGTAGCAAGGCTCCCATTTCTCCATGGCCGGTCCTGCATTTCTGGTTTGGACACTTTTTTCCGCATGGCCCTTTTGCCCGCTGGGAAGCGAGACTTCTTTGGAGCGCTGATTGGCCTTTCCAGGTTGCTTGGTTGGCCAAAAAGGGCGTATGCGTTTTTTCCTGAATATATTCAGGAAAAAACGCATACGCCCTTTTTGGCCAAGGGCATCATTGTCCACGTTTTGCCGCTTTTCATGTGCTTTCAAGGCGATTCGAATCTACCTCCTGAAATCTGTTTCCTGCAATTCTGCCTTGCTTTCAAAGCCTCTTCGTTGCCTTCCCTTAATATATTTGTGGACGAGAGGTATCATTTAAAACTCTGCAGGTTTGTGAATTGCAGTGCCCCTGAGCTCCATTTTTCAACTCGCTTTTTTGGGAGCTGGCCGCAAAAGCGCAGGATTGCTTCAGGCCCTCTTCTGGTTCTGGGGGGCAGGCTGAGCTTGTGCTTAATTCTTCTTCCTGATGGGAAAATAGAGTGACCTGTGCCTGTCCCAACACCTAGAGCTAGTCTCTCATTGGTTCCCCCTCTTCCCGTTCATCCTCAGGACAAATTGCAACCTGTACGGAACAGGAGGTTAAAGGTGCTGATTCTCCAAGGAGGGAGATGGCTAGTAAATCGGCTGGAATGGCGAACCCGAGCAAAGGAGATGAGAAATGAGGTGCGTTTTAGAAACCTTTCCCGATCACACGGTGTACCATCTTCTGGGTTTCTCATGCCTGTTTTCGACGTAGGAAGATGCCCTTGAACCTGGAGATTTGGGACCCATGGGATGGGTACCATGCAGTATTACTTGAAAGGGTCTGCGTTGGCTCACCCAACCTCACCGAACCTCTCAGCCCCAAGAGTGTCCACCCGTATGTCTCAATCAGCTGTGGGTCTAGATATGGTCAATCCAGGTTGCATCACAGCCCCTGAACGAATTTTGTAAGAATTTCTCTCTCTTTCACTGTCTTTGTTTCATGGGTTTTGAAAAGTAATTTATTTTTATAATGGGGTTTAGCTGCTTTTCACGGCTGTGTTTATGCCGCTTTACACCCCCTTGACTCACTTACAGAGAGATATCAATACATAGGTTTGAAGATTCTTACTAGTCAGATATATTCTTGTGCGGTGAATAGGGGGTGTTGAGTCCAGTTCACTGAAAAAGGAATAGGTCTTGTCTCTTACATATTGGGTTTATGGAACGGTATCGGAGCTAATTTGAAACCCTTGTTTTATGCATCACCCCACCTCACCTTTCCCGTTCAGCAGCCATAGTGTGTTTCCTAAACGTGGGACTCTGTTCTGTTTTGCAATTCAGTTCAAGTGTAGCGGTTTTTACATTCCCTCTAGAAGTGATATCTTATGATAAGTGTCTTTTTCTGTGTGACTTATTTCACTTAGAATCGTCGTACCTAAATCCACTCATCGTGCTGCTACTAGCCTTATGACGTTGATTTCATGGCTGAGTGATATTCCATTGTACATGAGGACCACAACTTCTTTATCCATTTTTCTCTTTCCTAGGATATTTAAGGTGTAATGAAGTGGGGGTTCTTGTCCACAGAGCAGCCCTAAACTTTGGGGTGCCTGTGTCTTGCTGATGTTTAGTTTTCCCAATTTATACGCCCATGAGTGGAAGTGCCCTATGCTCTCCAAGCTGTGTTTTTTAGATGTTTCAGAACACACCGTACACTTCTCCAGAGTGGCTGTTGGCAATTTACATCCCACCCATCAGCGTAGCAAGGCTCCCATTTCTCCATGGCCGGTCCTGCATTTCTGGTTTGGACACTTTTTTCCGCATGGCCCTTTTGCCCGCTGGGAAGCGAGACTTCTTTGGAGCGCTAATTGGCCTTTCCAGGTTGCTTGGTTGGCCAAAAAGGGCGTATGCGTTTTTTCCTGAATATATTCAGGAAAAAACGCATACGCCCTTTTTGGCCAAGGGCATCATTGTCCACGTTTTGCCGCTTTTCATGTGCTTTCAAGGCGATTCGAATCTACCTCCTGAAATCTGTTTCCTGCAATTCTGCCTTGCTTTCAAAGCCTCTTCGTTGCCTTCCCTTAATATATTTGTGGACGAGAGGTATCATTTAAAACTCTGCAGGTTTGTGAATTGCAGTGCCCCTGAGCTCCATTTTTCAACTCGCTTTTTTGGGAGCTGGCCGCAAAAGCGCAGGATTGCTTCAGGCCCTCTTCTGGTTCTGGGGGGCAGGCTGAGCTTGTGCTTAATTCTTCTTCCTGATGGGAAAATAGAGTGACCTGTGCCTGTCCCAACCCCTAGAGCTAGTCTCTCATTGGTTCCCCCTCTTCCCGTTCATCCTCAGGACAAATTGCAACCTGTACGGAACAGGAGGTTAAAGGTGCTGATTCTCCAAGGAGGGAGATGGCTAGTAAATCGGCTGGAATGGCGAACCCGAGCAAAGGAGATGAGAAATGAGGTGCGTTTTAGAAACCTTTCCCGATCACACGGTGTACCATCTTCTGGGTTTCTCATGCCTGTTTTCGACGTAGGAAGATGCCCTTGAACCTGGAGATTTGGGACCCATGGGATGGGTACCATGCAGTATTACTTGAAAGGGTCTGCGTTGGCTCACCCAACCTCACCGAACCTCTCAGCCCCAAGAGTGTCCACCCTTATGTCTCAATCAGCTGTGGGTCTAGATATGGTCAATCCAGGTTGCATCACAGCCCCTGAACGAATTTTGTAAGAATTTCTCTCTCTTTCACTGTCTTTGTTTCACGGGTTTTGAAAAGTAATTTATTTTTATAATGGGGTTTAGCTGCTTTTCACGGCTGTGTTTATGCCGCTTTACACCCCCTTGACTCACTTACAGAGAGATATCAATACATAGGTTTGAAGATTCTTACTAGTCAGATATATTCTTGTGCGGTGAATAGGGGGTGTTGAGTCCAGTTCACTGAAAAAGGAATAGGTCTTGTCTCTTACATATTGGGTTTATGGAACGGTATCGGAGCTAATTTGAAACCCTTGTTTTATGCATCACCCCACCTCACCTTTCCCGTTCAGCAGCCATAGTGTGTTTCCTAAACGTGTGACTCTGTTCTGTTTTGTAATTCAGTTCAAGTGTAGCGGTTTTTACATTCCCTCTCTAAGTGATATCTTAGGATAAGTGTCTTTTTCTGTGTGACTTATTTCACTTAGAATCGTCGTACCTAAATCCACTCATCGTGCTGCTACTAGCCTTATGACGTTGATTTCATGGCTGAGTGATATTCCATTGTACATGAGGACCCCAACTTCTTTATCCATTTTTCTCTTTCCTAGGATATTTAAGGTGTAATGAAGTGGGGGTTCTTGTCAACAGAGCAGCCCTAAACTTTGGGGTGCCTGTGTCTTGCTGATTTTTAGTTTTCCCAATTTATACGCCCATGAGTGGAAGTGCCCTATGCTCTCCAAGCTGTGTTTTTTAGATGTTTCAGGACACACCGTACACTTCTCCAGAGTGGCTGTTGGCAATTTACATCCCACCCATCAGCGTAGCAAGGCTCCCATTTCTCCATGGCCGGTCCTGCATTTCTGGTTTGGACACTTTTTTCCGCATGGCCCTTTTGCCCGCTGGGAAGCGAGACTTCTTTGGAGCGCTGATTGGCCTTTCCAGGTTGCTTGGTTGGCCAAAAAGGGCGTATGCGTTTTTTCCTGAATATATTCAGGAAAAAACGCATACGCCCTTTTTGGCCAAGGGCATCATTGTCCACGTTTTGCCGCTTTTCATGTGCTTTCAAGGCGATTCGAATCTACCTCCTGAAATCTGTTTCCTGCAATTCTGCCTTGCTTTCAAAGCCTCTTCGTTGCCTTCCCTTAATATATTTGTGGACGAGAGGTATCATTTAAAACTCTGCAGGTTTGTGAATTGCAGTGCCCCTGAGCTCCATTTTTCAACTCGCTTTTTTGGGAGCTGGCCGCAAAAGCGCAGGATTGCTTCAGGCCCTCTTCTGGTTCTGGGGGGCAGGCTGAGCTTGTGCTTAATTCTTCTTCCTGATGGGAAAATAGAGTGACCTGTGCCTGTCCCAACACCTAGAGCTAGTCTCTCATTGGTTCCCCCTCTTCCCGTTCATCCTCAGGACAAATTGCAACCTGTACGGAACAGGAGGTTAAAGGTGCTGATTCTCCAAGGAGGGAGATGGCTAGTAAATCGGCTGGAATGGCGAACCCGAGCAAAGGAGATGAGAAATGAGGTGCGTTTTAGAAACCTTTCCCGATCACACGGTGTACCATCTTCTGGGTTTCTCATGCCTGTTTTCGACGTAGGAAGATGTCCTTGAACCTGGAGATTTGGGACCCATGGGATGGGTACCATGCAGTATTACTTGAAAGGGTCTGCGTTGGCTCACCCAAACTCACCGAACCTCTCAGCCCCAAGAGTGTCCACCCTTATGTCTCAATCAGCTGTGGGTCTAGATATGGTCAATCCAGGTTGCATCACAGCCCCTGAACGAATTTTGTAAGAATTTCTCTCTCTTTCACTGTCTTTGTTTCACGGGTTTTGAAAAGTAATTTATTTTTATAATGGGGTTTAGCTGCTTTTCACGGCTGTGTTTATGCCGCCTTACACCCCCTTGACTCACTTACGGAGAGATATCAATACATAGGTTTGAAGATTCTTACTAGTCAGATATATTCTTGTGCGGTGAATAAGGGGTGTTGAGTCCAGTTCACTGAAAAAGGAATAGGTCTTGTCTCTTACATATTGGGTTTATGGAACGGTATCGGAGCTAATTTGAAACCCTTGTTTTATGCATCACCCCACCTCACCTTTCCCGTTCAGCAGCCATAGTGTGTTTTCTAAACGTGTGACTCTGTTCTGTTTTGTAATTCAGTTCAAGTGTAGCGGTTTTTACATTCCCTCTCTAAGTGATATCTTAGGATAAGTGTCTTTTTCTGTGTGACTTATTTCACTTAGAATCGTCGTACCTAAATCCACTCATCGTGCTGCTACTAGCCTTATGACGTTGATTTCATGGCTGAGTGATATTCCATTGTACATGAGGACCCCAACTTCTTTATCCATTTTTTTTTTCCTAGGATATTTAAGGTGTAATGAAGTGGGGGTTCTTCTCAACAGAGCAGCCCTAAACTTTGGGGTGCCTGTGTCTTGCTGATTTTTAGTGTTCCCAATTTATACGCCCATGAGTGGAAGTGCCCTATGCTCTCCAAGCTGTGTTTTTTAGATGTTTCAGAACACACTGTACACTTCTCCGGAGTGGCTGTTGGCAATTTACATCCCACCCATCAGCGTAGCAAGACTCCCATTTCTCCATGGTCGGTCCTGCATTTCTGGTTTGGACACTTTTTTCCGCATGGCCCTTTTGCCCGCTGGGAAGCGAGACTTCTTTGGAGCGCTGATTGGCCTTTCCAGGTTGCTTGGTTGGCCAAAAAGGGCGTATGCGTTTTTTCCTGAATATATTCAGGAAAAAACGCATACGCCCTTTTTGGCCAAGGGCATCATTGTCCACGTTTTGCCGCTTTTCATGTGCTTTCAAGGCGATTCGAATCTACCTCCTGAAATCTGTTTCCTGCAATTCTGCCTTGCTTTCAAAGCCTCTTCGTTGCCTTCCCTTAATATATTTGTGGACGAGAGGTATCATTTAAAACTCTGCAGGTTTGTGAATTGCAGTGCCCCTGAGCTCCATTTTTCAACTCGCTTTTTTGGGAGCTGGCCGCAAAAGCGCAGGATTGCTTCAGGCCCTCTTCTGGTTCTGGGGGGCAGGCTGAGCTTGTGCTTAATTCTTCTTCCTGATGGGAAAATAGAGTGACCTGTGCCTGTCCCAACACCTAGAGCTAGTCTCTCATTGGTTCCCCCTCTTCCCGTTCATCCTCAGGACAAATTGCAACCTGTACGGAACAGGAGGTTAAAGGTGCTGATTCTCCAAGGAGGGAGATGGCTAGTAAATCGGCTGGAATGGCGAACCCGAGCAAAGGAGATGAGAAATGAGGTGCGTTTTAGAAACCTTTCCCGATCACACGGTGTACCATCTTCTGGGTTTCTCATGCCTGTTTTCGACGTAGGAAGATGCCCTTGAACCTGGAGATTTGGGACCCATGGGATGGGTACCATGCAGTATTACTTGAAAGGGTCTGCGTTGGCTCACCCAACCTCACCGAACCTCTCAGCCCCAAGAGTGTCCACCCTTATGTCTCAATCAGCTGTGGGTCTAGATATGGTCCATCCAGGTTGCATCACAGCCCCTGAACGAATTTTGTAAGAATTTCTCTCTCTTTCACTGTCTTTGTTTCACGGGTTTTGAAAAGTAATTTATTTTTATAATGGGGTTTAGCTGCTTTTCACGGCTGTGTTTATGCCGCTTTACACCCCCTTGACTCACTTACAGAGAGATATCAATACATAGGTTTGAAGATTCTTACTAGTCAGATATATTCTTGTGCGGTGAATAGGGGGTGTTGAGTCCAGTTCACTGAAAAAGGAATAGGTCTTGTCTCTTACATATTGGGTTTATGGAACGGTATCGGAGCTAATTTGAAACCCTTGTTTTATGCATCACCCCACCTCACCTTTCCCGTTCAGCAGCCATAGTGTGTTTCCTAAACGTGGGACTCTGTTCTGTTTTGCAATTCAGTTCAAGTGTAGCGGTTTTTACATTCCCTCTAGTAGTGATATCTTATGATAAGTGTCTTTTTCTGTGTGACTTATTTCACTTAGAATCGTCGTACCTAAATCCACTCATCGTGCTGCTACTAGCCTTATGACGTGGATTTCATGGCTGAGTGATATTCCATTGTACATGAGGACCACAACTTCTTTATCCATTTTTCTCTTTCCTAGGATATTTAAGGTGTAATGAAGTGGGGGTTCTTGTCCACAGAGCAGCCCTAAACTTTGGGGTGCCTGTGTCTTGCTGATTTTTAGTTTTCCCAATTTATACGCCCATGAGTGGAAGTGCCCTATGCTCTCCAAGCTGTGTTTTTTAGATGTTTCAGAACACACCGTACACTTCTCCAGAGTGGCTGTTGGCAATTTACATCCCACCCATCAGCGTAGCAAGGCTCCCATTTCTCCATGGCCGGTCCTGCATTTCTGGTTTGGACACTTTTTTCCGCATGGCCCTTTTGCCCGCTGGGAAGCGAGACTTCTTTGGAGCGCTGATTGGCCTTTCCAGGTTGCTTGGTTGGCCAAAAAGGGCGTATGCGTTTTTTCCTGAATATATTCAGGAAAAAACGCATACGCCCTTTTTGGCCAAGGGCATCATTGTCCACGTTTTGCCGCTTTTCATGTGCTTTCAAGGCGATTCGAATCTACCTCCTGAAATCTGTTTCCTGCAATTCTGCCTTGCTTTCAAAGCCTCTTCGTTGCCTTCCCTTAATATATTTGTGGACGAGAGGTATCATTTAAAACTCTGCAGGTTTGTGAATTGCAGTGCCCCTGAGCTCCATTTTTCAACTCGCTTTTTTGGGAGCTGGCCGCAAAAGCGCAGGATTGCTTCAGGCCCTCTTCTGGTTCTGGGGGGCAGGCTGAGCTTGTGCTTAATTCTTCTTCCTGATGGGAAAATAGAGTGACCTGTGCCTGTCCCAACACCTAGAGCTAGTCTCTCATTGGTTCCCCCTCTTCCCCTTCATCCTCAGGACAAATTGCAACCTGTACGGAACAGGAGGTTAAAGGTGCTGATTCTCCAAGGAGGGAGATGGCTAGTAAATCGGCTGGAATGGCGAACCCGAGCAAAGGAGATGAGAAATGAGGTGCGTTTTAGAAACCTTTCCCAATCACACGGTGTACCATCTTCTGGGTTTCTCATGCCTGTTTTCGACGTAGGAAGATGCCCTTGAACCTGGAGATTTGGGACCCATGGGATGGGTACCATGCAGTATTACTTGAAAGGGTCTGCGTTGGCTCACCCAACCTCACCGAACCTCTCAGCCCCAAGAGTGTCCACCCTTATGTCTCAATCAGCTGTGGGTCTAGATATGGTCAATCCAGGTTGCATCACAGCCCCTGAACGAATTTTGTAAGAATTTCTCTCTCTTTCACTGTCTTTGTTTCACGGGTTTTGAAAAGTAATTTATTTTTATAATGGGGTTTAGCTGCTTTTCACGGCTGTGTTTATGCCGCTTTACACCCCCTTGACTCACTTACAGAGAGATATCAATACATAGGTTTGAAGATTCTTACTAGTCAGATATATTCTTGTGCGGTGAATAGGGGGTGTTGAGTCCAGTTCACTGAAAAAGGAATAGGTCTTGTCTCTTACATATTGGGTTTATGGAACGGTATCTGAGCTAATTTGAAACCCTTGTTTTATGCATCACCCCACCTCACCTTTCCCGTTCAGCAGCCATAGTGTGTTTCCTAAACGTGGGACTCTGTTCTGTTTTGCAATTCAGTTCAAGTGTAGCGGTTTTTACATTCCCTCTAGAAGTGATATCTTATGATAAGTGTCTTTTTCTGTGTGACTTATTTCACTTAGAATCGTCGTACCTAAATCCACTCATCGTGCTGCTACTAGCCTTATGACGTGGATTTCATGGCTGAGTGATATTCCATTGTACATGAGGACCCCAACTTCTTTATCCATTTTTCTCTTTCCTAGGATATTTAAGGTGTAATGAAGTGGGGGTTCTTGTCCACAGAGCAGCCCTAAACTTTGGGGTGCCTGTGTCTTGCTGATTTTTAGTTTTCCCAATTTATACGCCCATGAGTGGAAGTGCCCTATGCTCTCCAAGCTGTGTTTTTTAGATGTTTCAGAACACACCGTACACTTCTCCGGAGTGGCTGTTGGCAATTTACATCCCACCCATCAGCGTAGCAAGGCTCCCATTTCTCCATGGCCGGTCCTGCATTTCTGGTTTGGACACTTTTTTCCGCATGGCCCTTTTGCCCGCTGGGAAGCGAGACTTCTTTGGAGCGCTAATTGGCCTTTCCAGGTTGCTTGGTTGGCCAAAAAGGGCGTATGCGTTTTTTCCTGAATATATTCAGGAAAAAACGCATACGCCCTTTTTGGCCAAGGGCATCATTGTCCACGTTTTGCCGCTTTTCATGTGCTTTCAAGGCGATTCGAATCTACCTCCTGAAATCTGTTTCCTGCAATTCTGCCTTGCTTTCAAAGCCTCTTCGTTGCCTTCCCTTAATATATTTGTGGACGAGAGGTATCATTTAAAACTCTGCAGGTTTGTGAATTGCAGTGCCCCTGAGCTCCATTTTTCAACTCGCTTTTTTGGGAGCTGGCCGCAAAAGCGCAGGATTGCTTCAGGCCCTCTTCTGGTTCTGGGGGGCAGGCTGAGCTTGTGCTTAATTCTTCTTCCTGATGGGAAAATAGAGTGACCTGTGCCTGTCCCAACACCTAGAGCTAGTCTCTCATTGGTTCCCCCTCTTCCCGTTCATCCTCAGGACAAATTGCAATCTGTACGGAACAGGAGGTTAAAGGTGCTGATTCTCCAAGGAGGGAGATGGCTAGTAAATCGGCTGGAATGGCGAACCCGAGCAAAGGAGATGAGAAATGAGGTACGTTTTAGAAACCTTTCCCGATCACACGGTGTACCATCTTCTGGGTTTCTCATGCCTGTTTTCGACGTAGGAAGATGCCCTTGAACCTGGAGATTTGGGACCCATGGGATGGGTACCATGCAGTATTACTTGAAAGGGTCTGCGTTGGCTCACCCAACCTCACCGAACCTCTCAGCCCCAAGAGTGTCCACCCTTATGTCTCAATCAGCTGTGGGTCTAGATATGGTCCATCCAGGTTGCATCACAGCCCCTGAACGAATTTTGTAAGAATTTCTCTCTCTTTCACTGTCTTTGTTTCACGGGTTTTGAAAAGTAATTTATTTTTATAATGGGGTTTAGCTGCTTTTCACGGCTGTGTTTATGCCGCTTTACACCCCCTTGACTCACTTACAGAGAGATATCAATACATAGGTTTGAAGATTCTTACTAGTCAGATATATTCTTGTGCGGTGAATAGGGGGTGTTGAGTCCAGTTCACTGAAAAAGGAATAGGTCTTGTCTCTTACATATTGGGTTTATGGAACGGTATCGGAGCTAATTTGAAACCCTTGTTTTATGCATCACCCCACCTCACCTTTCCCGTTCAGCAGCCATAGTGTGTTTCCTAAACGTGGGACTCTGTTCTGTTTTGCAATTCAGTTCAAGTGTAGCGGTTTTTACATTCCCTCTAGAAGTGATATCTTATGATAAGTGTCTTTTTCTGTGTGACTTATTTCACTTAGAATCGTCGTACCTAAATCCACTCATCGTGCTGCTACTAGCCTTATGACGTGGATTTCATGGCTGAGTGATATTCCATTGTACATGAGGACCACAACTTCTTTATCCATTTTTCTCTTTCCTAGGATATTTAAGGTGTAATGAAGTGGGGGTTCTTGTCCACAGAGCAGCCCTAAACTTTGGGGTGCCTGTGTCTTGCTGATTTTTAGTTTTCCCAATTTATACGGCCATGAGTGGAAGTGCCCTATGCTCTCCAAGCTGTGTTTTTTAGATGTTTCAGAACACACCGTACACTTCTCCAGAGTGGCTGTTGGCAATTTACATCCCACCCATCAGCGTAGCAAGGCTCCCATTTCTCCATGGCCGGTCCTGCATTTCTGGTTTGGACACTTTTTTCCGCATGGCCCTTTTGCCCGCTGGGAAGCGAGACTTCTTTGGAGCGCTAATTGGCCTTTCCAGGTTGCTTGGTTGGCCAAAAAGGGCGTATGCGTTTTTTCCTGAATATATTCAGGAAAAAACGCATACGCCCTTTTTGGCCAAGGGCATCATTGTCCACGTTTTGCCGCTTTTCATGTGCTTTCAAGGCGATTCGAATCTACCTCCTGAAATCTGTTTCCTTCAATTCTGCCTTGCTTTCAAAGCCTCTTCGTTGCCTTCCCTTAATATATTTGTGGACAAGAGGTATCATTTAAAACTCTGCAGGTTTGTGAATTGCAGTGCCCCTGAGCTCCATTTTTCAACTCGCTTTTTTGGGAGCTGGCCGCAAAAGCGCAGGATTGCTTCAGGCCCTCTTCTGGTTCTGGGGGGCAGGCTGAGCTTGTGCTTAATTCTTCTTCCTGATGGGAAAATAGAGTGACCTGTGCCTGTCCCAACACCTAGAGCTAGTCTCTCATTGGTTCCCCCTCTTCCCGTTCATACTCAGGACAAATTGCAATCTTTACGGAACAGGAGGTTAAAGGTGCTGATTCTCCAAGGAGGGAGATGGCTAGTAAATCGGCTGGAATGGCGAACCCGAGCAAAGGAGATGAGAAATGAGGTACGTTTTAGAAACCTTTCACGATCACACGGTGTACCATCTTCTGGGTTTCTCATGCCTGTTTTCGACGTAGGAAGATGCCCTTGAACCTGGAGATTTGGGACCCATGGGATGGGTACCATGCAGTATTACTTGAAAGGGTCTGCGTTGGCTCACCCAACCTCACCGAACCTCTCAGCCCCAAGAGTGTCCACCCTTATGTCTCAATCAGCTGTGGGTCTAGATATGGTCAATCCAGGTTGCATCACAGCCCCTGAACGAATTTTGTAAGAATTTCTCTCTCTTTCACTGTCTTTGTTTCACGGGTTTTGAAAAGTAATTTATTTTTATAATGGGGTTTAGCTGCTTTTCACGGCTGTGTTTATGCCGCTTTACACCCCCTTGACTCACTTACAGAGAGATATCAATACATAGGTTTGAAGATTCTTACTAGTCAGATATATTCTTGTGCGGTGAATAGGGGGTGTTGAGTCCAGTTCACTGAAAAAGGAATAGATCTTGTCTATTACATATTGGGTTTATGGAACGGTATCAGAGCTAATTTGAAACCCTTGTTTTATGCATCACCCCACCTCACCTTTCCCGTTCAGCAGCCATAGTGTGTTTCCTAAACGTGGGACTCTGTTCTGTTTTGCAATTCAGTTCAAGTGTAGCGGTTTTTACATTCCCTCTAGAAGTGATATCTTATGATAAGTGTCTTTTTCTGTGTGACTTATTTCACTTAGAATCGTCGTACCTAAATCCACTCATCGTGCTGCTACTAGCCTTATGACGTGGATTTCATGGCTGAGTGATATTCCATTGTACATGAGGACCACAACTTCTTTATCCATTTTTCTCTTTCCTAGGATATTTAAGGTGTAATGAAGTGGGGGTTCTTGTCCACAGAGCAGCCCTAAACTTTGGGGTGCCTGTGTCTTGCTGATTTTTAGTTTTCCCAATTTATACGCCCATGAGTGGAAGTGCCCTATGCTCTCCAAGCTGTGTTTTTTAGATGTTTCAGAACACACCGTACACTTCTCCAGAGTGGCTGTTGGCAATTTACATCCCACCCATCAGCGTAGCAAGGCTCCCATTTCTCCATGGCCGGTCCTGCATTTCTGGTTTGGACACTTTTTCCGCATGGCCCTTTTGCCCGCTGGGAAGCAAGACTTCTTTGGAGCGCTGATTGGCCTTTCCAGGTTGCTTGGTTGGCCAAAAAGGGCGTATGCGTTTTTTCCTGAATATATTCAGGAAAAAACGCATACGCCCTTTTTGGCCAAGGGCATCATTGTCCACGTTTTGCCGCTTTTCATGTGCTTTCAAGGCGATTCGAATCTACCTCCTGAAATCTGTTTCCTGCAATTCTGCCTTGCTTTCAAAGCCTCTTCGTTGCCTTCCCTTAATATATTTGTGGACGAGAGGTATCATTTAAAACTCTGCAGGTTTGTGAATTGCAGTGCCCCTGAGCTCCATTTTTCAACTCGCTTTTTTGGGAGCTGGCCGCAAAAGCGCAGGATTGCTTCAGGCCCTCTTCTGGTTCTGGGGGGCAGGCTGAGCTTGTGCTTAATTCTTCTTCCTGATGGGAAAATAGAGTGACCTGTGCCTGTCCCAACACCTAGAGCTAGTCTCTCATTGGTTCCCCCTCTTCCCGTTCATCCTCAGGACAAATTGCAACCTGTACGGAACAGGAGGTTAAAGGTGCTGATTCTCCAAGGAGGGAGATGGCTAGTAAATCGGCTGGAATGGCGAACCCGAGCAAAGGAGATGAGAAATGAGGTGCGTTTTAGAAACCTTTCCCGATCACACGGTGTACCATCTTCTGGGTTTCTCATGCCTGTTTTCGACGTAGGAAGATGCCCTTGAACCTGGAGATTTGGGACCCATGGGATGGGTACCATGCAGTATTACTTGAAAGGGTCTGCGTTGGCTCACCCAACCTCACCGAACCTCTCAGCCCCAAGAGTGTCCACCCGTATGTCTCAATCAGCTGTGGGTCTAGATATGGTCAATCCAGGTTGCATCACAGCCCCTGAACGAATATTGTAAGAATTTCTCTCTCTTTCACTGTCTTTGTTTCACGGGTTTTGAAAAGTAATTTATTTTTATAATGGGGTTTAGCTGCTTTTCACGGCTGTGTTTATGCCGCTTTACACCCCCTTGACTCACTTACAGAGAGATATCAATACATAGGTTTGAAGATTCTTACTAGTCAGATATATTCTTGTGCGGTGAATAGGGGGTGTTGAGTCCAGTTCACTGAAAAAGGAATAGGTCTTGTCTCTTACATATTGGGTTTATGGAACGGTATCGGAGCTAATTTGAAACCCTTGTTTTATGCATCACCCCACCTCACCTTTCCCGTTCAGCAGCCATAGTGTGTTTCCTAAACGTGGGACTCTGTTCTGTTTTGCAATTCAGTTCAATTGTAGCGGTTTTTACATTCCCTCTAGAAGTGATATCTTATGATAAGTGTCTTTTTCTGTGTGACTTATTTCACTTAGAATCGTCGTACCTAAATCCACTCATCGTGCTGCTACTAGCCTTATGACGTTGATTTCATGGCTGAGTGATATTCCATTGTACATGAGGACCACAACTTCTTTATCCATTTTTCTCTTTCCTAGGATATTTAAGGTGTAATGAAGTGGGGGTTCTTGTCCACAGAGCAGCCCTAAACTTTGGGGTGCCTGTGTCTTGCTGATTTTTAGTTTTCCCAATTTATACGCCCATGAGTGGAAGTGCCCTATGCTCTCCAAGCTGTGTTTTTTAGATGTTTCAGAACACACCGTACACTTCTCCAGAGTGGCTGTTGGCAATTTACATCCCACCCATCAGCGTAGCAAGGCTCCCATTTCTCCATGGCCGGTCCTGCATTTCTGGTTTGGACACTTTTTTCCGCATGGCCCTTTTGCCCGCTGGGAAGCGAGACTTCTTTGGAGCGCTGATTGGCCTTTCCAGGTTGCTTGGTTGGCCAAAAAGGGCGTATGCGTTTTTTCCTGAATATATTCAGGAAAAAACGCATACGCCCTTTTTGGCCAAGGGCATCATTGTCCACGTTTTGCCGCTTTTCATGTGCTTTCAAGGCGATTCGAATCTACCTCCTGAAATCTGTTTCCTGCAATTCTGCCTTGCTTTCAAAGCCTCTTCGTTGCCTTCCCTTAATATATTTGTGGACGAGAGGTATCATTTAAAACTCTGCAGGTTTGTGAATTGCAGTGCCCCTGAGCTCCATTTTTCAACTCGCTTTTTTGGGAGCTGGCCGCAAAAGCGCAGGATTGCTTCAGGCCCTCTTCTGGTTCTGGGGGGCAGGCTGAGCTTGTGCTTAATTCTTCTTCCTGATGGGAAAATAGAGTGACCTGTGCCTGTCCCAACACCTAGAGCTAGTCTCTCATTGGTTCCCCCTCTTCCCCTTCATCCTCAGGACAAATTGCAACCTGTACGGAACAGGAGGTTAAAGGTGCTGATTCTCCAAGGAGGGAGATGGCTAGTAAATCGGCTGGAATGGCGAACCCGAGCAAAGGAGATGAGAAATGAGGTGCGTTTTAGAAACCTTTCCCAATCACACGGTGTACCATCTTCTGGGTTTCTCATGCCTGTTTTCGACGTAGGAAGATGCCCTTGAACCTGGAGATTTGGGACCCATGGGATGGGTACCATGCAGTATTACTTGAAAGGGTCTGCGTTGGCTCACCCAACCTCACCGAACCTCTCAGCCCCAAGAGTGTCCACCCTTATGTCTCAATCAGCTGTGGGTCTAGATATGGTCAATCCAGGTTGCATCACAGCCCCTGAACGAATTTTGTAAGAATTTCTCTCTCTTTCACTGTCTTTGTTTCACGGGTTTTGAAAAGTAATTTATTTTTATAATGGGGTTTAGCTGCTTTTCACGGCTGTGTTTATGCCGCTTTACACCCCCTTGACTCACTTACAGAGAGATATCAATACATAGGTTTGAAGATTCTTACTAGTCAGATATATTCTTGTGCGGTGAATAGGGGGTGTTGAGTCCAGTTCACTGAAAAAGGAATAGGTCTTGTCTCTTACATATTGGGTTTATGGAACGGTATCTGAGCTAATTTGAAACCCTTGTTTTATGCATCACCCCACCTCACCTTTCCCGTTCAGCAGCCATAGTGTGTTTCCTAAACGTGGGACTCTGTTCTGTTTTGCAATTCAGTTCAAGTGTAGCGGTTTTTACATTCCCTCTAGAAGTGATATCTTATGATAAGTGTCTTTTTCTGTGTGACTTATTTCACTTAGAATCGTCGTACCTAAATCCACTCATCGTGCTGCTACTAGCCTTATGACGTGGATTTCATGGCTGAGTGATATTCCATTGTACATGAGGACCCCAACTTCTTTATCCATTTTTCTCTTTCCTAGGATATTTAAGGTGTAATGAAGTGGGGGTTCTTGTCCACAGAGCAGCCCTAAACTTTGGGGTGCCTGTGTCTTGCTGATTTTTAGTTTTCCCAATTTATACGCCCATGAGTGGAAGTGCCCTATGCTCTCCAAGCTGTGTTTTTTAGATGTTTCAGAACACACCGTACACTTCTCCGGAGTGGCTGTTGGCAATTTACATCCCACCCATCAGCGTAGCAAGGCTCCCATTTCTCCATGGCCGGTCCTGCATTTCTGGTTTGGACACTTTTTTCCGCATGGCCCTTTTGCCCGCTGGGAAGCGAGACTTCTTTGGAGCGCTAATTGGCCTTTCCAGGTTGCTTGGTTGGCCAAAAAGGGCGTATGCGTTTTTTCCTGAATATATTCAGGAAAAAACGCATACGCCCTTTTTGGCCAAGGGCATCATTGTCCACGTTTTGCCGCTTTTCATGTGCTTTCAAGGCGATTCGAATCTACCTCCTGAAATCTGTTTCCTGCAATTCTGCCTTGCTTTCAAAGCCTCTTCGTTGCCTTCCCTTAATATATTTGTGGACGAGAGGTATCATTTAAAACTCTGCAGGTTTGTGAATTGCAGTGCCCCTGAGCTCCATTTTTCAACTCGCTTTTTTGGGAGCTGGCCGCAAAAGCGCAGGATTGCTTCAGGCCCTCTTCTGGTTCTGGGGGGCAGGCTGAGCTTGTGCTTAATTCTTCTTCCTGATGGGAAAATAGAGTGACCTGTGCCTGTCCCAACACCTAGAGCTAGTCTCTCATTGGTTCCCCCTCTTCCCGTTCATCCTCAGGACAAATTGCAATCTGTACGGAACAGGAGGTTAAAGGTGCTGATTCTCCAAGGAGGGAGATGGCTAGTAAATCGGCTGGAATGGCGAACCCGAGCAAAGGAGATGAGAAATGAGGTACGTTTTAGAAACCTTTCCCGATCACACGGTGTACCATCTTCTGGGTTTCTCATGCCTGTTTTCGACGTAGGAAGATGCCCTTGAACCTGGAGATTTGGGACCCATGGGATGGGTACCATGCAGTATTACTTGAAAGGGTCTGCGTTGGCTCACCCAACCTCACCGAACCTCTCAGCCCCAAGAGTGTCCACCCGTATGTCTCAATCAGCTGTGGGTCTAGATATGGTCAATCCAGGTTGCATCACAGCCCCTGAACGAATTTTGTAAGAATTTCTCTCTCTTTCACTGTCTTTGTTTCACGGGTTTTGAAAAGTAATTTATTTTTATAATGGGGTTTAGCTGCTTTTCACGGCTGTGTTTATGCCGCTTTACACCCCCTTGACTCACTTACAGAGAGATATCAATACATAGGTTTGAAGATTCTTACTAGTCAGATATATTCTTGTGCGGTGAATAGGGGGTGTTGAGTCCAGTTCACTGAAAAAGGAATAGGTCTTGTCTCTTACATATTGGGTTTATGGAACGGTATCGGAGCTAATTTGAAACCCTTGTTTTATGCATCACCCCACCTCACCTTTCCCGTTCAGCAGCCATAGTGTGTTTCCTAAACGTGGGACTCTGTTCTGTTTTGCAATTCAGTTCAAGTGTAGCGGTTTTTACATTCCCTCTAGAAGTGATATCTTATGATAAGTGTCTTTTTCTGTGTGACTTATTTCACTTAGAATCGTCGTACCTAAATCCACTCATCGTGCTGCTACTAGCCTTATGACGTTGATTTCATGGCTGAGTGATATTCCATTGTACATGAGGACCACAACTTCTTTATCCATTTTTCTCTTTCCTAGGATATTTAAGGTGTAATGAAGTGGGGGTTCTTGTCCACAGAGCAGCCCTAAACTTTGGGGTGCCTGTGTCTTGCTGATTTTTAGTTTTCCCAATTTATACGGCCATGAGTGGAAGTGCCCTATGCTCTCCAAGCTGTGTTTTTTAGATGTTTCAGAACACACCGTACACTTCTCCAGAGTGGCTGTTGGCAATTTACATCCCACCCATCAGCGTAGCAAGGCTCCCATTTCTCCATGGCCGGTCCTGCATTTCTGGTTTGGACACTTTTTTCCGCATGGCCCTTTTGCCCGCTGGGAAGCGAGACTTCTTTGGAGCGCTAATTGGCCTTTCCAGGTTGCTTGGTTGGCCAAAAAGGGCGTATGCGTTTTTTCCTGAATATATTCAGGAAAAAACGCATACGCCCTTTTTGGCCAAGGGCATCATTGTCCACGTTTTGCCGCTTTTCATGTGCTTTCAAGGCGATTCGAATCTACCTCCTGAAATCTGTTTCCTGCAATTCTGCCTTGCTTTCAAAGCCTCTTCGTTGCCTTCCCTTAATATATTTGTGGACGAGAGGTATCATTTAAAACTCTGCAGGTTTGTGAATTGCAGTGCCCCTGAGCTCCATTTTTCAACTCGCTTTTTTGGGAGCTGGCCGCAAAAGCGCAGGATTGCTTCAGGCCCTCTTCTGGTTCTGGGGGGCAGGCTGAGCTTGTGCTTAATTCTTCTTCCTGATGGGAAAATAGAGTGACCTGTGCCTGTCCCAACACCTAGAGCTAGTCTCTCATTGGTTCCCCCTCTTCCCGTTCATCCTCAGGACAAATTGCAATCTGTACGGAACAGGAGGTTAAAGGTGCTGATTCTCCAAGGAGGGAGATGGCTAGTAAATCGGCTGGAATGGCGAACCCGAGCAAAGGAGATGAGAAATGAGGTACGTTTTAGAAATCTTTCCCGATCACACGGTGTACCATCTTCTGGGTTTCTCATGCCTGTTTTCGACGTAGGAAGATGCCCTTGAACCTGGAGATTTGGGACCCATGGGATGGGTACCATGCAGTATTACTTGAAAGGGTCTGCGTTGGCTCACCCAACCTCACCGAACCTCTCAGCCCCAAGAGTGTCCACCCGTATGTCTCAATCAGCTGTGGGTCTAGATATGGTCAATCCAGGTTGCATCACAGCCCCTGAACGAATTTTGTAAGAATTTCTCTCTCTTTCACTGTCTTTGTTTCACGGGTTTTGAAAAGTAATTTATTTTTATAATGGGGTTTAGCTGCTTTTCACGGCTGTGTTTATGCCGCTTTACACCCCCTTGACTCACTTACAGAGAGATATCAATACATAGGTTTGAAGATTCTTACTAGTCAGATATATTCTTGTGCGGTGAATAGGGGGTGTTGAGTCCAGTTCACTGAAAAAGGAATAGGTCTTGTCTCTTACATATTGGGTTTATGGAACGGTATCGGAGCTAATTTGAAACCCTTGTTTTATGCATCACCCCACCTCACCTTTCCCGTTCAGCAGCCATAGTGTGTTTCCTAAACGTGGGACTCTGTTCTGTTTTGCAATTCAGTTCAAGTGTAGCGGTTTTTACATTCCCTCTAGAAGTGATATCTTATGATAAGTGTCTTTTTCTGTGTGACTTATTTCACTTAGAATCGTCGTACCTAAATCCACTCATCGTGCTGCTACTAGCCTTATGACGTGGATTTCATGGCTGAGTGATATTCCATTGTACATGAGGACCACAACTTCTTTATCCATTTTTCTCTTTCCTAGGATATTTAAGGTGTAATGAAGTGGGGGTTCTTGTCCACAGAGCAGCCCTAAACTTTGGGGTGCCTGTGTCTTGCTGATTTTTAGTTTTCCCAATTTATACGCCCATGAGTGGAAGTGCCCTATGCTCTCCAAGCTGTGTTTTTTAGATGTTTCAGAACACACCGTACACTTCTCCAGAGTGGCTGTTGGCAATTTACATCCCACCCATCAGCGTAGCAAGGCTCCCATTTCTCCATGGCCGGTCCTGCATTTCTGGTTTGGACACTTTTTTCCGCATGGCCCTTTTGCCCGCTGGGAAGCGAGACTTCTTTGGAGCGCTAATTGGCCTTTCCAGGTTGCTTGGTTGGCCAAAAAGGGCGTATGCGTTTTTTCCTGAATATATTCAGGAAAAAACGCATACGCCCTTTTTGGCCAAGGGCATCATTGTCCACGTTTTGCCGCTTTTCATGTGCTTTCAAGGCGATTCGAATCTACCTCCTGAAATCTGTTTCCTGCAATTCTGCCTTGCTTTCAAAGCCTCTTCGTTGCCTTCCCTTAATATATTTGTGGACGAGAGGTATCATTTAAAACTCTGCAGGTTTGTGAATTGCAGTGCCCCTGAGCTCCATTTTTCAACTCGCTTTTTTGGGAGCTGGCCGCAAAAGCGCAGGATTGCTTCAGGCCCTCTTCTGGTTCTGGGGGGCAGGCTGAGCTTGTGCTTAATTCTTCTTCCTGATGGGAAAATAGAGTGACCTGTGCCTGTCCCAACACCTAGAGCTAGTCTCTCATTGGTTCCCCCTCTTCCCGTTCATCCTCAGGACAAATTGCAATCTGTACGGAACAGGAGGTTAAAGGTGCTGATTCTCCAAGGAGGGAGATGGCTAGTAAATCGGCTGGAATGGCGAACCCGAGCAAAGGAGATGAGAAATGAGGTACGTTTTAGAAACCTTTCCCGATCACACGGTGTACCATCTTCTGGGTTTCTCATGCCTGTTTTCGACGTAGGAAGATGCCCTTGAACCTGGAGATTTGGGACCCATGGGATGGGTACCATGCAGTATTACTTGAAAGGGTCTGCGTTGGCTCACCCAACCTCACCGAACCTCTCAGCCCCAAGAGTGTCCACCCTTATGTCTCAATCAGCTGTGGGTCTAGATATGGTCAATCCAGGTTGCATCACAGCCCCTGAACGAATTTTGTAAGAATTTCTCTCTCTTTCACTGTCTTTGTTTCACGGGTTTTGAAAAGTAATTTATTTTTATAATGGGGTTTAGCTGCTTTTCACGGCTGTGTTTATGCCGCTTTACACCCCCTTGACTCACTTACAGAGAGATATCAATACATAGGTTTGAAGATTCTTACTAGTCAGATATATTCTTGTGCGGTGAATAGGGGGTGTTGAGTCCAGTTCACTGAAAAAGGAATAGGTCTTGTCTCTTACATATTGGGTTTATGGAACGGTATCGGAGCTAATTTGAAACCCTTGTTTTATGCATCACCCCACCTCACCTTTCCCGTTCAGCAGCCATAGTGTGTTTCCTAAACGTGGGACTCTGTTCTGTTTTGCAATTCAGTTCAAGTGTAGCGGTTTTTACATTCCCTCTAGAAGTGATATCTTATGATAAGTGTCTTTTTCTGTGTGACTTATTTCACTTAGAATCGTCGTACCTAAATCCACTCATCGTGCTGCTACTAGCCTTATGACGTGGATTTCATGGCTGAGTGATATTCCATTGTACATGAGGACCACAACTTCTTTATCCATTTTTCTCTTTCCTAGGATATTTAAGGTGTAATGAAGTGGGGGTTCTTGTCAACAGAGCAGCCCTAAACTTTGGGGTGCCTGTGTCTTGCTGATTTTTAGTTTTCCCAATTTATACGGCCATGAGTGGAAGTGCCCTATGCTCTCCAAGCTGTGTTTTTTAGATGTTTCAGAACACACCGTACACTTCTCCAGAGTGGCTGTTGGCAATTTACATCCCACCCATCAGCGTAGCAAGGCTCCCATTTCTCCATGGCCGGTCCTGCATTTCTGGTTTGGACACTTTTTTCCGCATGGCCCTTTTGCCCGCTGGGAAGCGAGACTTCTTTGGAGCGCTAATTGGCCTTTCCAGGTTGCTTGGTTGGCCAAAAAGGGCGTATGCGTTTTTTCCTGAATATATTCAGGAAAAAACGCATACGCCCTTTTTGGCCAAGGGCATCATTGTCCACGTTTTGCCGCTTTTCATGTGCTTTCAAGGCGATTCGAATCTACCTCCTGAAATCTGTTTCCTTCAATTCTGCCTTGCTTTCAAAGCCTCTTCGTTGCCTTCCCTTAATATATTTGTGGACAAGAGGTATCATTTAAAACTCTGCAGGTTTGTGAATTGCAGTGCCCCTGAGCTCCATTTTTCAACTCGCTTTTTTGGGAGCTGGCCGCAAAAGCGCAGGATTGCTTCAGGCCCTCTTCTGGTTCTGGGGGGCAGGCTGAGCTTGTGCTTAATTCTTCTTCCTGATGGGAAAATAGAGTGACCTGTGCCTGTCCCAACACCTAGAGCTAGTCTCTCATTGGTTCCCCCTCTTCCCGTTCATACTCAGGACAAATTGCAATCTTTACGGAACAGGAGGTTAAAGGTGCTGATTCTCCAAGGAGGGAGATGGCTAGTAAATCGGCTGGAATGGCGAACCCGAGCAAAGGAGATGAGAAATGAGGTACGTTTTAGAAACCTTTCACGATCACACGGTGTACCATCTTCTGGGTTTCTCATGCCTGTTTTCGACGTAGGAAGATGCCCTTGAACCTGGAGATTTGGGACCCATGGGATGGGTACCATGCAGTATTACTTGAAAGGGTCTGCGTTGGCTCACCCAACCTCACCGAACCTCTCAGCCCCAAGAGTGTCCACCCTTATGTCTCAATCAGCTGTGGGTCTAGATATGGTCAATCCAGGTTGCATCACAGCCCCTGAACGAATTTTGTAAGAATTTCTCTCTCTTTCACTGTCTTTGTTTCACGGGTTTTGAAAAGTAATTTATTTTTATAATGGGGTTTAGCTGCTTTTCACGGCTCTGTTTATGCCGCTTTACACCCCCTTGACTCACTTACAGAGAGATATCAATACATAGGTTTGAAGATTCTTACTAGTCAGATATATTCTTGTGCGGTGAATAGGGGGTGTTGAGTCCAGTTCACTGAAAAAGGAATAGATCTTGTCTATTACATATTGGGTTTATGGAACGGTATCAGAGCTAATTTGAAACCCTTGTTTTATGCATCACCCCACCTCACCTTTCCCGTTCAGCAGCCATAGTGTGTTTCCTAAACGTGGGACTCTGTTCTGTTTTGCAATTCAGTTCAAGTGTAGCGGTTTTTACATTCCCTCTAGAAGTGATATCTTATGATAAGTGTCTTTTTCTGTGTGACTTATTTCACTTAGAATCGTCGTACCTAAATCCACTCATCGTGCTGCTACTAGCCTTATGACGTGGATTTCATGGCTGAGTGATATTCCATTGTACATGAGGACCACAACTTCTTTATCCATTTTTCTCTTTCCTAGGATATTTAAGGTGTAATGAAGTGGGGGTTCTTGTCCACAGAGCAGCCCTAAACTTTGGGGTGCCTGTGTCTTGCTGATTTTTAGTTTTCCCAATTTATACGCCCATGAGTGGAAGTGCCCTATGCTCTCCAAGCTGTGTTTTTTAGATGTTTCAGAACACACCGTACACTTCTCCAGAGTGGCTGTTGGCAATTTACATCCCACCCATCAGCGTAGCAAGGCTCCCATTTCTCCATGGCCGGTCCTGCATTTCTGGTTTGGACACTTTTTTCCGCATGGCCCTTTTGCCCGCTGGGAAGCAAGACTTCTTTGGAGCGCTGATTGGCCTTTCCAGGTTGCTTGGTTGGCCAAAAAGGGCGTATGCGTTTTTTCCTGAATATATTCAGGAAAAAACGCATACGCCCTTTTTGGCCAAGGGCATCATTGTCCACGTTTTGCCGCTTTTCATGTGCTTTCAAGGCGATTCGAATCTACCTCCTGAAATCTGTTTCCTGCAATTCTGCCTTGCTTTCAAAGCCTCTTCGTTGCCTTCCCTTAATATATTTGTGGACGTGAGGTATCATTTAAAACTCTGCAGGTTTGTGAATTGCAGTGCCCCTGAGCTCCATTTTTCAACTCGCTTTTTTGGGAGCTGGCCGCAAAAGCGCAGGATTGCTTCAGGCCCTCTTCTGGTTCTGGGGGGCAGGCTGAGCTTGTGCTTAATTCTTCTTCCTGATGGGAAAATAGAGTGACCTGTGCCTGTCCCAACACCTAGAGCTAGTCTCTCATTGGTTCCCCCTCTTCCCGTTCATCCTCAGGACAAATTGCAACCTGTACGGAACAGGAGGTTAAAGGTGCTGATTCTCCAAGGAGGGAGATGGCTAGTAAATCGGCTGGAATGGCGAACCCGAGCAAAGGAGATGAGAAATGAGGTGCGTTTTAGAAACCTTTCCCGATCACACGGTGTACCATCTTCTGGGTTTCTCATGCCTGTTTTCGACGTAGGAAGATGCCCTTGAACCTGGAGATTTGGGACCCATGGGATGGGTACCATGCAGTATTACTTGAAAGGGTCTGCGTTGGCTCACCCAACCTCACCGAACCTCTCAGCCCCAAGAGTGTCCACCCGTATGTCTCAATCAGCTGTGGGTCTAGATATGGTCAATCCAGGTTGCATCACAGCCCCTGAACGAATTTTGTAAGAATTTCTCTCTCTTTCACTGTCTTTGTTTCACGGGTTTTGAAAAGTAATTTATTTTTATAATGGGGTTTAGCTGCTTTTCACGGCTGTGTTTATGCCGCTTTACACCCCCTTGACTCACTTACAGAGAGATATCAATACATAGGTTTGAAGATTCTTACTAGTCAGATATATTCTTGTGCGGTGAATAGGGGGTGTTGAGTCCAGTTCACTGAAAAAGGAATAGGTCTTGTCTCTTACATATTGGGTTTATGGAACGGTATCGGAGCTAATTTGAAACCCTTGTTTTATGCATCACCCCACCTCACCTTTCCCGTTCAGCAGCCATAGTGTGTTTCCTAAACGTGGGACTCTGTTCTGTTTTGCAATTCAGTTCAAGTGTAGCGGTTTTTACATTCCCTCTAGAAGTGATATCTTATGATAAGTGTCTTTTTCTGTGTGACTTATTTCACTTAGAATCGTCGTACCTAAATCCACTCATCGTGCTGCTACTAGCCTTATGACGTTGATTTCATGGCTGAGTGATATTCCATTGTACATGAGGACCACAACTTCTTTATCCATTTTTCTCTTTCCTAGGATATTTAAGGTGTAATGAAGTGGGGGTTCTTGTCCACAGAGCAGCCCTAAACTTTGGGGTGCCTGTGTCTTGCTGATTTTTAGTTTTCCCAATTTATACGCCCATGAGTGGAAGTGCCCTATGCTCTCCAAGCTGTGTTTTTTAGATGTTTCAGAACACACCGTACACTTCTCCAGAGTGGCTGTTGGCAATTTACATCCCACCCATCAGCGTAGCAAGGCTCCCATTTCTCCATGGCCGGTCCTGCATTTCTGGTTTGGACACTTTTTTCCGCATGGCCCTTTTGCCCGCTGGGAAGCGAGACTTCTTTGGAGCGCTGATTGGCCTTTCCAGGTTGCTTGGTTGGCCAAAAAGGGCGTATGCGTTTTTTCCTGAATATATTCAGGAAAAAACGCATACGCCCTTTTTGGCCAAGGGCATCATTGTCCACGTTTTGCCGCTTTTCATGTGCTTTCAAGGCGATTCGAATCTACCTCCTGAAATCTGTTTCCTGCAATTCTGCCTTGCTTTCAAAGCCTCTTCGTTGCCTTCCCTTAATATATTTGTGGACGAGAGGTATCATTTAAAACTCTGCAGGTTTGTGAATTGCAGTGCCCCTGAGCTCCATTTTTCAACTCGCTTTTTTGGGAGCTGGCCGCAAAAGCGCAGGATTGCTTCAGGCCCTCTTCTGGTTCTGGGGGGCAGGCTGAGCTTGTGCTTAATTCTTCTTCCTGATGGGAAAATAGAGTGACCTGTGCCTGTCCCAACACCTAGAGCTAGTCTCTCATTGGTTCCCCCTCTTCCCGTTCATCCTCAGGACAAATTGCAACCTGTACGGAACAGGAGGTTAAAGGTGCTGATTCTCCAAGGAGGGAGATGGCTAGTAAATCGGCTGGAATGGCGAACCCGAGCAAAGGAGATGAGAAATGAGGTGCGTTTTAGAAACCTTTCCCGATCACACGGTGTACCATCTTCTGGGTTTCTCATGCCTGTTTTCGACGTAGGAAGATGCCCTTGAACCTGGAGATTTGGGACCCATGGGATGGGTACCATGCAGTATTACTTGAAAGGGTCTGCGTTGGCTCACCCAACCTCACCGAACCTCTCAGCCCCAAGAGTGTCCACCCGTATGTCTCAATCAGCTGTGGGTCTAGATATGGTCAATCCAGGTTGCATCACAGCCCCTGAACGAATTTTGTAAGAATTTCTCTCTCTTTCACTGTCTTTGTTTCACGGGTTTTGAAAAGTAATTTATTTTTATAATGGGGTTTAGCTGCTTTTCACGGCTGTGTTTATGCCGCTTTACACCCCCTTGACTCACTTACAGAGAGATATCAATACATAGGTTTGAAGATTCTTACTAGTCAGATATATTCTTGTGCGGTGAATAGGGGGTGTTGAGTCCAGTTCACTGAAAAAGGAATAGGTCTTGTCGCTTACATATTGGGTTTATGGAACGGTATCGGAGCTAATTTGAAACCCTTGTTTTATGCATCACCCCACCTCACCTTTCCCGTTCAGCAGCCATAGTGTGTTTCCTAAACGTGGGACTCTGTTCTGTTTTGCAATTCAGTTCAAGTGTAGCGGTTTTTACATTCCCTCTAGAAGTGATATCTTATGATAAGTGTCTTTTTCTGTGTGACTTATTTCACTTAGAATCGTCGTACCTAAATCCACTCATCGTGCTGCTACTAGCCTTATGACGTTGATTTCATGGCTGAGTGATATTCCATTGTACATGAGGACCACAACTTCTTTATCCATTTTTCTCTTTCCTAGGATATTTAAGGTGTAATGAAGTGGGGGTTCTGGTCCACAGAGCAGCCCTAAACTTTGGGGTGCCTGTGTGTTGCTGATTTTTAGTTTTCCCAATTTATACGCCCATGAGTGGAAGTGCCCTATGCTCTCCAAGCTGTGTTTTTTAGATGTTTCAGAACACACCGTACACTTCTCCAGAGTGGCTGTTGGCAATTTACATCCCACCCATCAGCGTAGCAAGGCTCCCATTTCTCCATGGCCGGTCCTGCATTTCTGGTTTGGACACTTTTTTCCGCATGGCCCTTTTGCCCGCTGGGAAGCGAGACTTCTTTGGAGCGCTAATTGGCCTTTCCAGGTTGCTTGGTTGGCCAAAAAGGGCGTATGCGTTTTTTCCTGAATATATTCAGGAAAAAACGCATACGCCCTTTTTGGCCAAGGGCATCATTGTCCACGTTTTGCCGCTTTTCATGTGCTTTCAAGGCGATTCGAATCTACCTCCTGAAATCTGTTTCCTGCAATTCTGCCTTGCTTTCAAAGCCTCTTCGTTGCCTTCCCTTAATATATTTGTGGACGAGAGGTATCATTTAAAACTCTGCAGGTTTGTGAATTGCAGTGCCCCTGAGCTCCATTTTTCAACTCGCTTTTTTGGGAGCTGGCCGCAAAAGCGCAGGATTGCTTCAGGCCCTCTTCTGGTTCTGGGGGGCAGGCTGAGCTTGTGCTTAATTCTTCTTCCTGATGGGAAAATAGAGTGACCTGTGCCTGTCCCAACACCTAGAGCTAGTCTCTCATTGGTTCCCCCTCTTCCCGTTCATCCTCAGGACAAATTGCAATCTGTACGGAACAGGAGGTTAAAGGTGCTGATTCTCCAAGGAGGGAGATGGCTAGTAAATCGGCTGGAATGGCGAACCCGAGCAAAGGAGATGAGAAATGAGGTACGTTTTAGAAACCTTTCCCGATCACACGGTGTACCATCTTCTGGGTTTCTCATGCCTGTTTTCGACGTAGGAAGATGCCCTTGAACCTGGAGATTTGGGACCCATGGGATGGGTACCATGCAGTATTACTTGAAAGGGTCTGCGTTGGCTCACCCAACCTCACCGAACCTCTCAGCCCCAAGAGTGTCCACCCGTATGTCTCAATCAGCTGTGGGTCTAGATATGGTCAATCCAGGTTGCATCACAGCCCCTGAACGAATTTTGTAAGAATTTCTCTCTCTTTCACTGTCTTTGTTTCACGGGTTTTGAAAAGTAATTTATTTTTATAATGGGGTTTAGCTGCTTTTCACGGCTGTGTTTATGCCGCTTTACACCCCCTTGACTCACTTACAGAGAGATATCAATACATAGGTTTGAAGATTCTTACTAGTCAGATATATTCTTGTGCGGTGAATAGGGGGTGTTGAGTCCAGTTCACTGAAAAAGGAATAGGTCTTGTCTCTTACATATTGGGTTTATGGAACGGTATCGGAGCTAATTTGAAACCCTTGTTTTATGCATCACCCCACCTCACCTTTCCCGTTCAGCAGCCATAGTGTGTTTCCTAAACGTGGGACTCTGTTCTGTTTTGCAATTCAGTTCAAGTGTAGCGGTTTTTACATTCCCTCTAGAAGTGATATCTTATGATAAGTGTCTTTTTCTGTGTGACTTATTTCACTTAGAATCGTCGTACCTAAATCCACTCATCGTGCTGCTACTAGCCTTATGACGTTGATTTCATGGCTGAGTGATATTCCATTGTACATGAGGACCACAACTTCTTTATCCATTTTTCTCTTTCCTAGGATATTTAAGGTGTAATGAAGTGGGGGTTCTTGTCCACAGAGCAGCCCTAAACTTTGGGGTGCCTGTGTCTTGCTGATTTTTAGTTTTCCCAATTTATACGCCCATGAGTGGAAGTGCCCTATGCTCTCCAAGCTGTGTTTTTTAGATGTTTCAGAACACACCGTACACTTCTCCAGAGTGGCTGTTGGCAATTTACATCCCACCCATCAGCGTAGCAAGGCTCCCATTTCTCCATGGCCGGTCCTGCATTTCTGGTTTGGACACTTTTTTCCGCATGGCCCTTTTGCCCGCTGGGAAGCGAGACTTCTTTGGAGCGCTGATTGGCCTTTCCAGGTTGCTTGGTTGGCCAAAAAGGGCGTATGCGTTTTTTCCTGAATATATTCAGGAAAAAACGCATACGCCCTTTTTGGCCAAGGGCATCATTGTCCACGTTTTGCCGCTTTTCATGTGCTTTCAAGGCGATTCGAATCTACCTCCTGAAATCTGTTTCCTGCAATTCTGCCTTGCTTTCAAAGCCTCTTCGTTGCCTTCCCTTAATATATTTGTGGACGAGAGGTATCATTTAAAACTCTGCAGGTTTGTGAATTGCAGTGCCCCTGAGCTCCATTTTTCAACTCGCTTTTTTGGGAGCTGGCCGCAAAAGCGCAGGATTGCTTCAGGCCCTCTTCTGGTTCTGGGGGGCAGGCTGAGCTTGTGCTTAATTCTTCTTCCTGATGGGAAAATAGAGTGACCTGTGCCTGTCCCAACACCTAGAGCTAGTCTCTCATTGGTTCCCCCTCTTCCCGTTCATCCTCAGGACAAATTGCAATCTGTACGGAACAGGAGGTTAAAGGTGCTGATTCTCCAAGGAGGGAGATGGCTAGTAAATCGGCTGGAATGGCGAACCCGAGCAAAGGAGATGAGAAATGAGGTACGTTTTAGAAATCTTTCCCGATCACACGGTGTACCATCTTCTGGGTTTCTCATGCCTGTTTTCGACGTAGGAAGATGCCCTTGAACCTGGAGATTTGGGACCCATGGGATGGGTACCATGCAGTATTACTTGAAAGGGTCTGCGTTGGCTCACCCAACCTCACCGAACCTCTCAGCCCCAAGAGTGTCCACCCGTATGTCTCAATCAGCTGTGGGTCTAGATATGGTCAATCCAGGTTGCATCACAGCCCCTGAACGAATTTTGTAAGAATTTCTCTCTCTTTCACTGTCTTTGTTTCACGGGTTTTGAAAAGTAATTTATTTTTATAATGGGGTTTAGCTGCTTTTCACGGCTGTGTTTATGCCGCTTTACACCCCCTTGACTCACTTACAGAGAGATATCAATACATAGGTTTGAAGATTCTTACTAGTCAGATATATTCTTGTGCGGTGAATAGGGGGTGTTGAGTCCAGTTCACTGAAAAAGGAATAGGTCTTGTCTCTTACATATTGGGTTTATGGAACGGTATCGGAGCTAATTTGAAACCCTTGTTTTATGCATCACCCCACCTCACCTTTCCCGTTCAGCAGCCATAGTGTGTTTCCTAAACGTGGGACTCTGTTCTGTTTTGCAATTCAGTTCAAGTGTAGCGGTTTTTACATTCCCTCTAGAAGTGATATCTTATGATAAGTGTCTTTTTCTGTGTGACTTATTTCACTTAGAATCGTCGTACCTAAATCCACTCATCGTGCTGCTACTAGCCTTATGACGTTGATTTCATGGCTGAGTGATATTCCATTGTACATGAGGACCACAACTTCTTTATCCATTTTTCTCTTTCCTAGGATATTTAAGGTGTAATGAAGTGGGGGTTCTTGTCCACAGAGCAGCCCTAAACTTTGGGGTGCCTGTGTCTTGCTGATTTTTAGTTTTCCCAATTTATACGGCCATGAGTGGAAGTGCCCTATGCTCTCCAAGCTGTGTTTTTTAGATGTTTCAGAACACACCGTACACTTCTCCAGAGTGGCTGTTGGCAATTTACATCCCACCCATCAGCGTAGCAAGGCTCCCATTTCTCCATGGCCGGTCCTGCATTTCTGGTGTGGACACTTTTTTCCGCATGGCCCTTTTGCCCGCTGGGAAGCGAGACTTCTTTGGAGCGCTAATTGGCCTTTCCAGGTTGCTTGGTTGGCCAAAAAGGGCGTATGCGTTTTTTCCTGAATATATTCAGGAAAAAACGCATACGCCCTTTTTGGCCAAGGGCATCATTGTCCACGTTTTGCCGCTTTTCATGTGCTTTCAAGGCGATTCGAATCTACCTCCTGAAATCTGTTTCCTGCAATTCTGCCTTGCTTTCAAAGCCTCTTCGTTGCCTTCCCTTAATATATTTGTGGACAAGAGGTATCATTTAAAACTCTGCAGGTTTGTGAATTGCAGTGCCCCTGAGCTCCATTTTTCAACTCGCTTTTTTGGGAGCTGGCCGCAAAAGCGCAGGATTGCTTCAGGCCCTCTTCTGGTTCTGGGGGGCAGGCTGAGCTTGTGCTTAATTCTTCTTCCTGATGGGAAAATAGAGTGACCTGTGCCTGTCCCAACACCTAGAGCTAGTCTCTCATTGGTTCCCCCTCTTCCCTTCATCCTCAGGACAAATTGCAACCTGTACGGAACAGGAGGTTAAAGGTGCTGATTCTCCAAGGAGGGAGATGGCTAGTAAATCGGCTGGAATGGCGAACCCGAGCAAAGGAGATGAGAAATGAGGTACGTTTTAGAAACCTTTCCCGATCACACGGTGTACCATCTTCTGGGTTTCTCATGCCTGTTTTCGACGTAGGAAGATGCCCTTGAACCTGGAGATTTGGGACCCATGGGATGGGTACCATGCAGTATTACTTGAAAGGGTCTGCGTTGGCTCACCCAACCTCACCGAACCTCTCAGTCCCAAGAGTGTCCACCCTTATGTCTCAATCAGCTGTGGGTCTAGATATGGTCAATCCAGGTTGCATCACAGCCCCTGAACGAATTTTGTAAGAATTTCTCTCTCTTTCACTGTCTTTGTTTCACGGGTTTTGAAAAGTAATTTATTTTTATAATGGGGTTTAGCTGCTTTTCACGGCTGTGTTTATGCCGCTTTACACCCCCTTGACTCACTTACAGAGAGATATCAATACATAGGTTTGAAGATTCTTACTAGTCAGATATATTCTTGTGCGGTGAATAGGGGGTGTTGAGTCCAGTTGACTGAAAAAGGAATAGGTCTTGTCTCTTACATATTGGGTTTATGGAACGGTATCGGAGCTAATTTGAAACCCTTGTTTTATGCATCACCCCACCTCACCTTTCCCGTTCAGCAGCCATAGTGTGTTTCCTAAACATGTGACTCTGTTCTGTTTTGCAATTCAGTTCAAGTGTAGCGGTTTTTACATTCCCTCTAGAAGTGATATCTTATGATAAGTGTCTTTTTCTGTGTGACTTATTTCACTTAGAATCGTCGTACCTAAATCCACTCATCGTGCTGCTACTAGCCTTATGACGTTGATTTCATGGCTGAGTGATATTCCATTGTACATGAGGACCACAACTTCTTTATCCATTTTTCTCTTTCCTAGGATATTTAAGGTGTAATGAAGTGGGGGTTCTTGTCCACAGAGCAGCCCTAAACTTTGGGGTGCCTGTGTCTTGCTGATTTTTCGTTTTCCCAATTTATACGCCCATGAGTGGAAGTGCCCTATGCTCTCCAAGCTGTGTTTTTAGATGTTTCAGAACACACCGTACACTTCTCCGGAGTGCCTGTTGGCAATTTACATCCCACCCATCAGCGTAGCAAGGCTCCCATTTCTCCATGGCCGGTCCTGCATTTCTGGTGTGGACACTTTTTTCCCCATGGCCCTTTTGCCCGCTGGGAAGCGAGACTTCTTTGGAGCGCTGATTGGCCTTTCCAGGTTGCTTGGTTGGCCAAAAAGGGCGTATGCGTTTTTTCCTGAATATATTCAGGAAAAAACGCATACGCCCTTTTTGGCCAAGGGCATCATTGTCCACGTTTTGCCGCTTTTCATGTGCTTTCAAGGCGATTCGAATCTACCTCCTGAAATCTGTTTCCTGCAATTCTGCCTTGCTTTCAAAGCCTCTTCGTTGCCTTCCCTTAATATATTTGTGGACGAGAGGTATCATTTAAAACTCTGCAGGTTTGTGAATTGCAGTGCCCCTGAGCTCCATTTTTCAACTCGCTTTTTTGGGAGCTGGCCGCCAAAGCGCAGGATTGCTTCAGGCCCTCTTCTGGTTCTGGGGGGCAGGCTGAGCTTGTGCTTAATTCTTCTTCCTGATGGGAAAATAGAGTGACCTGTGCCTGTCCCAACACCTAGAGCTAGTCTCTCATTGGTTCCCCCTCTTCCCGTTCATCCTCAGGACAAATTGCAACCTGTACGGAACAGGAGGTTAAAGGTGCTGATTCTCCAAGGAGGGAGATGGCTAGTAAATCGGCTGGAATGGCGAACCCGAGCAAAGGAGATGAGAAATGAGGTGCGTTTTAGAAACCTTTCCCGATCACACGGTGTACCATCTTCTGGGTTTCTCATGCCTGTTTTCGACGCAGGAAGATGCCCTTGAACCTGGAGATTTGGGACCCATGGGATGGGTACCATGCAGTATTACTTGAAAGGGTCTGCGTTGGCTCACCCAACCTCACCGAACCTCTCAGCCCCAAGAGTGTCCACCCTTATGTCTCAATCAGCTGTGGGTCTAGATATGGTCAATCCAGGTTGCATCACAGCCCCTGAACGAATTTTGTAAGAATTTCTCTCTCTTTCACTGTCTTTGTTTCACGGGTTTTGAAAAGTAATTTATTTTTATAATGGGGTTTAGCTGCTTTTCACGGCTGTGTTTATGCCGCTTTACACCCCCTTGACTCACTTACAGAGAGATATCAATACATAGGTTTGAAGATTCTTACTAGTCAGATATATTCTTGTACGGTGAATAGGGGGTGTTGAGTCCAGTTCACTGAAAAAGGAATAGGTCTTGTCTCTTACATATTGGGTTTATGGAACGGTATCGGAGCTAATTTGAAACCCTTGTTTTATGCATCACCCCACGTCACCTTTCCCGTTCAGCAGCCATAGTGTGTTTCCTAAACGTGGGACTCTGTTCTGTTTTGCAATTCAGTTCAAGTGTAGCGGTTTTTACATTCCCTCTAGAAGTGATATCTTATGATAAGTGTCTTTTTCTGTGTGACTTATTTCACTTAGAATTGTCGTACCTAAATCCACTCATCGTGCTGCTACTAGCCTTATGACGTTGATTTCATGGCTGAGTGATATTCCATTGTACATGAGGACCACAACTTCTTTATCCATTTTTCTCTTTCCTAGGATATTTAAGGTGTAATGAAGTGGGGGTTCTTGTCCACAGAGCAGCCCTAAACTTTGGGGTGCCTGTGTCTTGCTGATTTTTAGTTTTCCCAATTTATACGGCCATGAGTGGAAGTGCCCTATGCTCTCCAAGCTGTGTTTTTTAGATGTTTCAGAACACACCGTACACTTCTCCAGAGTGGCTGTTGGCAATTTACATCCCACCCATCAGCGTAGCAAGGCTCCCATTTCTCCATGGCCGGTCCTGCATTTCTGGTTTGGACACTTTTTTCCGCATGGCCCTTTTGCCCGCTGGGAAGCGAGACTTCTTTGGAGCGCTAATTGGCCTTTCCAGGTTGCTTGGTTGGCCAAAAAGGGCATATGCGTTTTTTCCTGAATATATTCAGGAAAAAACGCATATGCCCTTTTTGGCCAAGGGCATCATTGTCCACGTTTTGCCGCTTTTCATGTGCTTTCAAGGCGATTCGAATCTACCTCCTGAAATCTGTTTCCTGCAATTCTGCCTTGCTTTCAAAGCCTCTTCGTTGCCTTCCCTTAATATATTTGTGGACAAGAGGTATCATTTAAAACTCTGCAGGTTTGTGAATTGCAGTGCCCCTGAGCTCCATTTTTCAACTCGCTTTTTTGGGAGCTGGCCGCAAAAGCGCAGGATTGCTTCAGGCCCTCTTCTGGTTCTGGGGGGCAGGCTGAGCTTGTGCTTAATTCTTCTTCCTGATGGGAAAATAGAGTGACCTGTGCCTGTCCCAACACCTAGAGCTAGTCTCTCATTGCTTCCCCCTCTTCCCTTCATCCTCAGGACAAATTGCAACCTGTACGGAACAGGAGGTTAAAGGTGCTGATTCTCCAAGGAGGGAGATGGCTAGTAAATCGGCTGGAATGGCGAACCCGAGCAAAGGAGATGAGAAATGAGGTACGTTTTAGAAACCTTTCCCGATCACACGGTGTACCATCTTCTGGGTTTCTCATGCCTGTTTTCGACGTAGGAAGATGCCCTTGAACCTGGAGATTTGGGACCCATGGGATGGGTACCATGCAGTATTACTTGAAAGGGTCTGCGTTGGCTCACCCAACCTCACCGAACCTCTCAGTCCCAAGAGTGTCCACCCTTATGTCTCAACCAGCTGTGGGTCTAGATATGGTCAATCCAGGTTGCATCACAGCCCCTGAACGAATTTTGTAAGAATTTCTCTCTCTTTCACTGTCTTTGTTTCACGGGTTTTGAAAAGTAATTTATTTTTATAATGGGGTTTAGCTGCTTTTCACGGCTGTGTTTATGCCGCTTTACACCCCCTTGACTCACTTACAGAGAGATATCAATACATAGGTTTGAAGATTCTTACTAGTCAGATATATTCTTGTGCGGTGAATAGGGGGTGTTGAGTCCAGTTCACTGAAAAAGGAATAGGTCTTGTCTCTTACATATTGGGTTTATGGAACGGTATCGGAGCTAATTTGAAACCCTTGTTTTATGCATCACCCCACCTCACCTTTCCCGTTCAGCAGCCATAGTGTGTTTCCTAAACATGTGACTCTGTTCTGTTTTGCAATTCAGTTCAAGTGTAGCGGTTTTTACATTCCCTCTAGAAGTGATATCTTATGATAAGTGTCTTTTTCTGTGTGACTTATTTCACTTAGAATCGTCGTACCTAAATCCACTCATTGTGCTGCTACTAGCCTTATGACGTTGATTTCATGGCTGAGTGATATTCCATTGTACATGAGGACCACAACTTCTTTATCCATTTTTCTCTTTCCAAGGATATTTAAGGTGTAATGAAGTGGGGGTTCTTGTCCACAGAGCAGCCGTAAACTTTGGGGTGCCTGTGTCTTGCTGATTTTTAGTTTTCCCAATTTATACGGCCATGAGTGGAAGTGCCCTATGCTCTCCAAGCTGTGTTTTTAGATGTTTCAGAACACACCGTACACTTCTCCGGAGTGCCTGTTGGCAATTTACATCCCACCCATCAGCGTAGCAAGGCTCCCATTTCTCCATGGCCGGTCCTGCATTTCTGGTGTGGACACTTTTTTCCCCATGGCCCTTTTGCCCGCTGGGAAGCGAGACTTCTTTGGAGCGCTGATTGGCCTTTCCAGGTTGCTTGGTTGGCCAAAAAGGGCGTATGCGTTTTTTCCTGAATATATTCAGGAAAAAACGCATACGCCCTTTTTGGCCAAGGGCATCATTGTCCACGTTTTGCCGCTTTTCATGTGCTTTCAAGGCGATTCGAATCTACCTCCTGAAATCTGTTTCCTGCAATTCTGCCTTGCTTTCAAAGCCTCTTCGTTGCCTTCCCTTAATATATTTGTGGACGAGAGGTATCATTTAAAACTCTGCAGGTTTGTGAATTGCAGTGCCCCTGAGCTCCATTTTTCAACTCGCTTTTTTGGGAGCTGGCCGCAAAAGCGCAGGATTGCTTCAGGCCCTCTTCTGGTTCTGGGGGGCAGGCTGAGCTTGTGCTTAATTCTTCTTCCTGATGGGAAAATAGAGTGACCTGTGCCTGTCCCAACACCTAGAGCTAGTCTCTCATTGGTTCCCCCTCTTCCCGTTCATCCTCAGGACAAATTGCAACCTGTACGGAACAGGAGGTTAAAGGTGCTGATTCTCCAAGGAGGGAGATGGCTAGTAAATCGGCTGGAATGGCGAACCCGAGCAAAGGAGATGAGAAATGAGGTGCGTTTTAGAAACCTTTCCCGATCACACGGTGTACCATCTTCTGGGTTTCTCATGCCTGTTTTCGACGTAGGAAGATGCCCTTGAACCTGGAGATTTGGGACCCATGGGATGGGTACCATGCAGTATTACTTGAAAGGGTCTGCGTTGGCTCACCCAACCTCACCGAACCTCTCAGCCCCAAGAGTGTCCACCCTTATGTCTCAATCAGCTGTGGGTCTAGATATGGTCAATCCAGGTTGCATCACAGCCCCTGAACGAATTTTGTCAGAATTTCTCTCTCTTTCACTGTCTTTGTTTCACGGGTTTTGAAAAGTAATTTATTTTTATAATGGGGTTTAGCTGCTTTTCACGGCTGTGTTTATGCCGCTTTACACCCCCTTGACTCACTTACAGAGAGATATCAATACATAGGTTTGAAGATTCTTACTAGTCAGATATATTCTTGTGCGGTGAATAGGGGGTGTTGAGTCCAGTTCACTGAAAAAGGAATAGGTCTTGTCTCTTACATATTGGGTTTATGGAACGGTATCTGAGCTAATTTGAAACCCTTGTTTTATGCATCACCCCACGTCACCTTTCCCGTTCAGCAGCCATAGTGTGTTTCCTAAACGTGGGACTCTGTTCTGTTTTGCAATTCAGTTCAAGTGTAGCGGTTTTTACATTCCCTCTAGAAGTGATATATTATGATAAGTGTCTTTTTCTGTGTGACTTATTTCACTTAGAATCGTCGTACCTAAATCCACTCATCGTGCTGCTACTAGCCTTATGACGTTGATTTCATGGCTGAGTGATATTCCATTGTACATGAGGACCACAACTTCTTTATCCATTTTTCTCTTTCCTAGGATATTTAAGGTGTAATGAAGTGGGGGTTCTTGTCCACAGAGCAGACCTAAACTTTGGGGTGCCTGTGTCTTGCTGATTTTTAGTTTTCCCAATTTATACGGCCATGAGTGGAAGTGCCCTATGCTCTCCAAGCTGTGTTTTTTAGATGTTTCAGAACACACCGTACACTTCTCCAGAGTGGCTGTTGGCAATTTACATCCCACCCATCAGCGTAGCAAGGCTCCCATTTCTCCATGGCCGGTCCTGCATTTCTGGTGTGGACACTTTTTTCCGCATGGCCCTTTTGCCCGCTGGGAAGCGAGACTTCTTTGGAGCGCTAATTGGCCTTTCCAGGTTGCTTGGTTGGCCAAAAAGGGCGTATGCGTTTTTTCCTGAATATATTCAGGAAAAAACGCATACGCCCTTTTTGGCCAAGGGCATCATTGTCCACGTTTTGCCGCTTTTCATGTGCTTTCAAGGCGATTCGAATCTACCTCCTGAAATCTGTTTCCTGCAATTCTGCCTTGCTTTCAAAGCCTCTTCGTTGCCTTCCCTTAATATATTTGTGGACAAGAGGTATCATTTAAAACTCTGCAGGTTTGTGAATTGCAGTGCCCCTGAGCTCCATTTTTCAACTCGCTTTTTTGGGAGCTGGCCGCAAAAGCGCAGGATTGCTTCAGGCCCTCTTCTGGTTCTGGGGGGCAGGCTGAGCTTGTGCTTAATTCTTCTTCCTGATGGGAAAATAGAGTGACCTGTGCCTGTCCCAACACCTAGAGCTAGTCTCTCATTGGTTCCCCCTCTTCCCTTCATCCTCAGGACAAATTGCAACCTGTACGGAACAGGAGGTTAAAGGTGCTGATTCTCCAAGGAGGGAGATGGCTAGTAAATCGGCTGGAATGGCGAACCCGAGCAAAGGAGATGAGAAATGAGGTACGTTTTAGAAACCTTTCCCGATCACACGGTGTACCATCTTCTGGGTTTCTCATGCCTGTTTTCGACGTAGGAAGATGCCCTTGAACCTGGAGATTTGGGACCCATGGGATGGGTACCATGCAGTATTACTTGAAAGGGTCTGCGTTGGCTCACCCAACCTCACCGAACCTCTCAGTCCCAAGAGTGTCCACCCTTATGTCTCAATCAGCTGTGGGTCTAGATATGGTCAATCCAGGTTGCATCACAGCCCCTGAACGAATTTTGTAAGAATTTCTCTCTCTTTCACTGTCTTTGTTTCACGGGTTTTGAAAAGTAATTTATTTTTATAATGGGGTTTAGCTGCTTTTCACGGCTGTGTTTATGCCGCTTTACACCCCCTTGACTCACTTACAGAGAGATATCAATACATAGGTTTGAAGATTCTTACTAGTCAGATATATTCTTGTGCGGTGAATAGGGGGTGTTGAGTCCAGTTCACTGAAAAAGGAATAGGTCTTGTCTCTTACATATTGGGTTTATGGAACGGTATCGGAGCTAATTTGAAACCCTTGTTTTATGCATCACCCCACCTCACCTTTCCCGTTCAGCAGCCATAGTGTGTTTCCTAAACATGTGACTCTGTTCTGTTTTGCAATTCAGTTCAAGTGTAGCGGTTTTTACATTCCCTCTAGAAGTGATATCTTATGATAAGTGTCTTTTTCTGTGTGACTTATTTCACTTAGAATCGTCGTACCTAAATCCACTCATCGTGCTGCTACTAGCCTTATGACGTTGATTTCATGGCTGAGTGATATTCCATTGTACATGAGGACCACAACTTCTTTATCCATTTTTCTCTTTCCTAGGATATTTAAGGTGTAATGAAGTGGGGGTTCTTGTCCACAGAGCAGCCCTAAACTTTGGGGTGCCTGTGTCTTGCTGATTTTTCGTTTTCCCAATTTATACGCCCATGAGTGGAAGTGCCCTATGCTCTCCAAGCTGTGTTTTTAGATGTTTCAGAACACACCGTACACTTCTCCGGAGTGCCTGTTGGCAATTTACATCCCACCCATCAGCGTAGCAAGGCTCCCATTTCTCCATGGCCGGTCCTGCATTTCTGGTGTGGACACTTTTTTCCCCATGGCCCTTTTGCCCGCTGGGAAGCGAGACTTCTTTGGAGCGCTGATTGGCCTTTCCAGGTTGCTTGGTTGGCCAAAAAGGGCGTATGCGTTTTTTCCTGAATATATTCAGGAAAAAACGCATACGCCCTTTTTGGCCAAGGGCATCATTGTCCACGTTTTGCCGCTTTTCATGTGCTTTCAAGGCGATTCGAATCTACCTCCTGAAATCTGTTTCCTGCAATTCTGCCTTGCTTTCAAAGCCTCTTCGTTGCCTTCCCTTAATATATTTGTGGACGAGAGGTATCATTTAAAACTCTGCAGGTTTGTGAATTGCAGTGCCCCTGAGCTCCATTTTTCAACTCGCTTTTTTGGGAGCTGGCCGCAAAAGCGCAGGATTGCTTCAGGCCCTCTTCTGGTTCTGGGGGGCAGGCTGAGCTTGTGCTTAATTCTTCTTCCTGATGGGAAAATAGAGTGACCTGTGCCTGTCCCAACACCTAGAGCTAGTCTCTCATTGGTTCCCCCTCTTCCCGTTCATCCTCAGGACAAATTGCAACCTGTACGGAACAGGAGGTTAAAGGTGCTGATTCTCCAAGGAGGGAGATGGCTAGTAAATCGGCTGGAATGGCGAACCCGAGCAAAGGAGATGAGAAATGAGGTGCGTTTTAGAAACCTTTCCCGATCACACCGTGTACCATCTTCTGGGTTTCTCATGCCTGTTTTCGACGCAGGAAGATGCCCTTGAACCTGGAGATTTGGGACCCATGGGATGGGTACCATGCAGTATTACTTGAAAGGGTCTGCGTTGGCTCACCCAACCTCACCGAACCTCTCAGCCCCAAGAGTGTCCACCCTTATGTCTCAATCAGCTGTGGGTCTAGATATGGTCAATGCAGGTTGCATCACAGCCCCTGAACGAATTTTGTAAGAATTTCTCTCTCTTTCACTGTCTTTGTTTCACGGGTTTTGAAAAGTAATTTATTTTTATAATGGGGTTTAGCTGCTTTTCACGGCTGTGTTTATGCCGCTTTACACCCCCTTGACTCACTTACAGAGAGATATCAATACATAGGTTTGAAGATTCTTACTAGTCAGATATATTCTTGTACGGTGAATAGGGGGTGTTGAGTCCAGTTCACTGAAAAAGGAATAGGTCTTGTCTCTTACATATTGGGTTTATGGAACGGTATCGGAGCTAATTTGAAACCCTTGTTTTATGCATCACCCCACCTCACCTTTCCCGTTCAGCAGCCATAGTGTGTTTCCTAAACGTGGGACTCTGTTCTGTTTTGCAATTCAGTTCAAGTGTAGCGGTTTTTACATTCCCTCTAGAAGTGATATCTTATGATAAGTGTCTTTTTCTGTGTGACTTATTTCACTTAGAATTGTCGTACCTAAATCCACTCATCGTGCTGCTACTAGCCTTATGACGTTGATTTCATGGCTGAGTGATATTCCATTGTACATGAGGACCACAACTTCTTTATCCATTTTTCTCTTTCCTAGGATATTTAAGGTGTAATGAAGTGGGGGTTCTTGTCCACAGAGCAGCCCTAAACTTTGGGGTGCCTGTGTCTTGCTGATTTTTAGTTTTCCCAATTTATACGGCCATGAGTGGAAGTGCCCTATGCTCTCCAAGCTGTGTTTTTTAGATGTTTCAGAACACACCGTACACTTCTCCAGAGTGGCTGTTGGCAATTTACATCCCACCCATCAGCGTAGCAAGGCTCCCATTTCTCCATGGCCGGTCCTGCATTTCTGGTTTGGACACTTTTTTCCGCATGGCCCTTTTGCCCGCTGGGAAGCGAGACTTCTTTGGAGCGCTAATTGGCCTTTCCAGGTTGCTTGGTTGGCCAAAAAGGGCATATGCGTTTTTTCCTGAATATATTCAGGAAAAAACGCATACGCCCTTTTTGGCCAAGGGCATCATTGTCCACGTTTTGCCGCTTTTCATGTGCTTTCAAGGCGATTCGAATCTACCTCCTGAAATCTGTTTCCTGCAATTCTGCCTTGCTTTCAAAGCCTCTTCGTTGCCTTCCCTTAATATATTTGTGGACAAGAGGTATCATTTAAAACTCTGCAGGTTTGTGAATTGCAGTGCCCCTGAGCTCCATTTTTCAACTCGCTTTTTTGGGAGCTGGCCGCAAAAGCGCAGGATTGCTTCAGGCCCTCTTCTGGTTCTGGGGGGCAGGCTGAGCTTGTGCTTAATTCTTCTTCCTGATGGGAAAATAGAGTGACCTGTGCCTGTCCCAACACCTAGAGCTAGTCTCTCATTGCTTCCCCCTCTTCCCTTCATCCTCAGGACAAATTGCAACCTGTACGGAACAGGAGGTTAAAGGTGCTGATTCTCCAAGGAGGGAGATGGCTAGTAAATCGGCTGGAATGGCGAACCCGAGCAAAGGAGATGAGAAATGAGGTACGTTTTAGAAACCTTTCCCGATCACACGGTGTACCATCTTCTGGGTTTCTCATGCCTGTTTTCGACGTAGGAAGATGCCCTTGAACCTGGAGATTTGGGACCCATGGGATGGGTACCATGCAGTATTACTTGAAAGGGTCTGCGTTGGCTCACCCAACCTCACCGAACCTCTCAGTCCCAAGAGTGTCCACCCTTATGTCTCAACCAGCTGTGGGTCTAGATATGGTCAATCCAGGTTGCATCACAGCCCCTGAACGAATTTTGTAAGAATTTCTCTCTCTTTCACTGTCTTTGTTTCACGGGTTTTGAAAAGTAATTTATTTTTATAATGGGGTTTAGCTGCTTTTCACGGCTGTGTTTATGCCGCTTTACACCCCCTTGACTCACTTACAGAGAGATATCAATACATAGGTTTGAAGATTCTTACTAGTCAGATATATTCTTGTGCGGTGAATAGGGGGTGTTGAGTCCAGTTCACTGAAAAAGGAATAGGTCTTGTCTCTTACATATTGGGTTTATGGAACGGTATCGGAGCTAATTTGAAACCCTTGTTTTATGCATCACCCCACCTCACCTTTCCCGTTCAGCAGCCATAGTGTGTTTCCTAAACATGTGACTCTGTTCTGTTTTGCAATTCAGTTCAAGTGTAGCGGTTTTTACATTCCCTCTAGAAGTGATATCTTATGATAAGTGTCTTTTTCTGTGTGACTTATTTCACTTAGAATCGTCGTACCTAAATCCACTCATCGTGCTGCTACTAGCCTTATGACGTTGATTTCATGGCTGAGTGATATTCCATTGTACATGAGGACCACAACTTCTTTATCCATTTTTCTCTTTCCAAGGATATTTAAGGTGTAATGAAGTGGGGGTTCTTGTCCACAGAGCAGCCGTAAACTTTGGGGTGCCTGTGTCTTGCTGATTTTTAGTTTTCCCAATTTATACGGCCATGAGTGGAAGTGCCCTATGCTCTCCAAGCTGTGTTTTTAGATGTTTCAGAACACACCGTACACTTCTCCGGAGTGCCTGTTGGCAATTTACATCCCACCCATCAGCGTAGCAAGGCTCCCATTTCTCCATGGCCGGTCCTGCATTTCTGGTGTGGACACTTTTTTCCCCATGGCCCTTTTGCCCGCTGGGAAGCGAGACTTCTTTGGAGCGCTGATTGGCCGTTCCAGGTTGCTTGGTTGGCCAAAAAGGGCGTATGCGTTTTTTCCTGAATATATTCAGGAAACAACCCATACGCCCTTTTTGGCCAAGGGCATCATTGTCCACGTTTTGCCGCTTTTCATGTGCTTTCAAGGCGATTCGAATCTACCTCCTGAAATCTGTTTCCTGCAATTCTGCCTTGCTTTCAAAGCCTCTTCGTTGCCTTCCCTTAATACATTTGTGGACGAGAGGTATCATTTAAAACTCTGCAGGTTTGTGAATTGCAGTGCCCCTGAGCTCCATTTTTCAACTCGCTTTTTTGGGAGCTGGCCGCAAAAGCGCAGGATTGCTTCAGGCCCTCTTCTGGTTCTGGGGGGCAGGCTGAGCTTGTGCTTAATTCTTCTTCCTGATGGGAAAATAGAGTGACCTGTGCCTGTCCCAACACCTAGAGCTAGTCTCTCATTGGTTCCCCCTCTTCCCGTTCATCCTCAGGACAAATTGCAACCTGTACGGAACAGGAGGTTAAAGGTGCTGATTCTCCAAGGAGGGAGATGGCTAGTAAATCGGCTGGAATGGCGAACCCGAGCAAAGGAGATGAGAAATGAGGTGCGTTTTAGAAACCTTTCCCGATCACACGGTGTACCATCTTCTGGGTTTCTCATGCCTGTTTTCGACGTAGGAAGATGCCCTTGAACCTGGAGATTTGGGACCCATGGGATGGGTACCATGCAGTATTACTTGAAAGGGTCTGCGTTGGCTCACCCAACCTCACCGAACCTCTCAGCCCCAAGAGTGTCCACCCTTATGTCTCAATCAGCTGTGGGTCTAGATATGGTCAATCCAGGTTGCATCACAGCCCCTGAACGAATTTTGTCAGAATTTCTCTCTCTTTCACTGTCTTTGTTTCACGGGTTTTGAAAAGTAATTTATTTTTATAATGGGGTTTAGCTGCTTTTCACGGCTGTGTTTATGCCGCTTTACACCCCCTTGACTCACTTACAGAGAGATATCAATACATAGGTTTGAAGATTCTTACTAGTCAGATATATTCTTGTGCGGTGAATAGGGGGTGTTGAGTCCAGTTCACTGAAAAAGGAATAGGTCTTGTCTCTTACATATTGGGTTTATGGAACGGTATCTGAGCTAATTTGAAACCCTTGTTTTATGCATCACCCCACGTCACCTTTCCCGTTCAGCAGCCATAGTGTGTTTCCTAAACGTGGGACTCTGTTCTGTTTTGCAATTCAGTTCAAGTGTAGCGGTTTTTACATTCCCTCTAGAAGTGATATATTATGATAAGTGTCTTTTTCTGTGTGACTTATTTCACTTAGAATCGTCGTACCTAAATCCACTCATCGTGCTGCTACTAGCCTTATGACGTTGATTTCATGGCTGAGTGATATTCCATTGTACATGAGGACCACAACTTCTTTATCCATTTTTCTCTTTCCTAGGATATTTAAGGTGTAATGAAGTGGGGGTTCTTGTCCACAGAGCAGACCTAAACTTTGGGGTGCCTGTGTCTTGCTGATTTTTAGTTTTCCCAATTTATACGGCCATGAGTGGAAGTGCCCTATGCTCTCCAAGCTGTGTTTTTTAGATGTTTCAGAACACACCGTACACTTCTCCAGAGTGGCTGTTGGCAATTTACATCCCACCCATCAGCGTAGCAAGGCTCCCATTTCTCCATGGCCGGTCCTGCATTTCTGGTGTGGACACTTTTTTCCGCATGGCCCTTTTGCCCGCTGGGAAGCGAGACTTCTTTGGAGCGCTAATTGGCCTTTCCAGGTTGCTTGGTTGGCCAAAAAGGGCGTATGCGTTTTTTCCTGAATATATTCAGGAAAAAACGCATACGCCCTTTTTGGCCAAGGGCATCATTGTCCACGTTTTGCCGCTTTTCATGTGCTTTCAAGGCGATTCGAATCTACCTCCTGAAATCTGTTTCCTGCAATTCTGCCTTGCTTTCAAAGCCTCTTCGTTGCCTTCCCTTAATATATTTGTGGACAAGAGGTATCATTTAAAACTCTGCAGGTTTGTGAATTGCAGTGCCCCTGAGCTCCATTTTTCAACTCGCTTTTTTGGGAGCTGGCCGCAAAAGCGCAGGATTGCTTCAGGCCCTCTTCTGGTTCTGGGGGGCAGGCTGAGCTTGTGCTTAATTCTTCTTCCTGATGGGAAAATAGAGTGACCTGTGCCTGTCCCAACACCTAGAGCTAGTCTCTCATTGCTTCCCCCTCTTCCCTTCATCCTCAGGACAAATTGCAACCTGTACGGAACAGGAGGTTAAAGGTGCTGATTCTCCAAGGAGGGAGATGGCTAGTAAATCGGCTGGAATGGCGAACCCGAGCAAAGGAGATGAGAAATGAGGTACGTTTTAGAAACCTTTCCCGATCACACGGTGTACCATCTTCTGGGTTTCTCATGCCTGTTTTCGACGTAGGAAGATGCCCTTGAACCTGGAGATTTGGGACCCATGGGATGGGTACCATGCAGTATTACTTGAAAGGGTCTGCGTTGGCTCACCCAACCTCACCGAACCTCTCAGTCCCAAGAGTGTCCACCCTTATGTCTCAACCAGCTGTGGGTCTAGATATGGTCAATCCAGGTTGCATCACAGCCCCTGAACGAATTTTGTAAGAATTTCTCTCTCTTTCACTGTCTTTGTTTCACGGGTTTTGAAAAGTAATTTATTTTTATAATGGGGTTTAGCTGCTTTTCACGGCTGTGTTTATGCCGCTTTACACCCCCTTGACTCACTTACAGAGAGATATCAATACATAGGTTTGAAGATTCTTACTAGTCAGATATATTCTTGTGCGGTGAATAGGGGGTGTTGAGTCCAGTTCACTGAAAAAGGAATAGGTCTTGTCTCTTACATATTGGGTTTATGGAACGGTATCGGAGCTAATTTGAAACCCTTGTTTTATGCATCACCCCACCTCACCTTTCCCGTTCAGCAGCCATAGTGTGTTTCATAAACATGTGACTCTGTTCTGTTTTGCAATTCAGTTCAAGTGTAGCGGTTTTTACATTCCCTCTAGAAGTGATATCTTATGATAAGTGTCTTTTTCTGTGTGACTTATTTCACTTAGAATCGTCGTACCTAAATCCACTCATCGTGCTGCTACTAGCCTTATGACGTTGATTTCATGGCTGAGTGATATTCCATTGTACATGAGGACCACAACTTCTTTATCCATTTTTCTCTTTCCAAGGATATTTAAGGTGTAATGAAGTGGGGGTTCTTGTCCACAGAGCAGCCCTAAACTTTGGGGTGCCTGTGTCTTGCTGATTTTTAGTTTTCCCAATTTATACGGCCATGAGTGGAAGTGCCCTATGCTCTCCAAGCTGTGTTTTTAGATGTTTCAGAACACACCGTACACTTCTCCGGAGTGCCTGTTGGCAATTTACATCCCACCCATCAGCGTAGCAAGGCTCCCATTTCTCCATGGCCGGTCCTGCATTTCTGGTGTGGACACTTTTTTCCCCATGGCCCTTTTGCCCGCTGGGAAGCGAGACTTCTTTGGAGCGCTGATTGGCCTTTCCAGGTTGCTTGGTTGGCCAAAAAGGGCGTATGCGTTTTTTCCTGAATATATTCAGGAAAAAACGCATACGCCCTTTTTGGCCAAGGGCATCATTGTCCACGTTTTGCCGCTTTTCATGTGCTTTCAAGGCGATTCGAATCTACCTCCTGAAATCTGTTTCCTGCAATTCTGCCTTGCTTTCAAAGCCTCTTCGTTGCCTTCCCTTAATATATTTGTGGACGAGAGGTATCATTTAAAACTCTGCAGGTTTGTGAATTGCAGTGCCCCTGAGCTCCATTTTTCAACTCGCTTTTTTGGGAGCTGGCCGCAAAAGCGCAGGATTGCTTCAGGCCCTCTTCTGGTTCTGGGGGGCAGGCTGAGCTTGTGCTTAATTCTTCTTCCTGATGGGAAAATAGAGTGACCTGTGCCTGTCCCAACACCTAGAGCTAGTCTCTCATTGGTTCCCCCTCTTCCCGTTCATCCTCAGGACAAATTGCAACCTGTACGGAACAGGAGGTTAAAGGTGCTGATTCTCCAAGGAGGGAGATGGCTAGTAAATCGGCTGGAATGGCGAACCCGAGCAAAGGAGATGAGAAATGAGGTGCGTTTTAGAAACCTTTCCCGATCACACGGTGTACCATCTTCTGGGTTTCTCATGCCTGTTTTCGACGTAGGAAGATGCCCTTGAACCTGGAGATTTGGGACCCATGGGATGGGTACCATGCAGTATTACTTGAAAGGGTCTGCGTTGGCTCACCCAACCTCACCGAACCTCTCAGCCCCAAGAGTGTCCACCCTTATGTCTCAATCAGCTGTGGGTCTAGATATGGTCAATCCAGGTTGCATCACAGCCCCTGAACGAATTTTGTCAGAATTTCTCTCTCTTTCACTGTCTTTGTTTCACGGGTTTTGAAAAGTAATTTATTTTTATAATGGGGTTTAGCTGCTTTTCACGGCTGTGTTTATGCCGCTTTACACCCCCTTGACTCACTTACAGAGAGATATCAATACATAGGTTTGAAGATTCTTACTAGTCAGATATATTCTTGTGCGGTGAATAGGGGGTGTTGAGTCCAGTTCACTGAAAAAGGAATAGGTCTTGTCTCTTACATATTGGGTTTATGGAACGGTATCTGAGCTAATTTGAAACCCTTGTTTTATGCATCACCCCACGTCACCTTTCCCGTTCAGCAGCCATAGTGTGTTTCCTAAACGTGGGACTCTGTTCTGTTTTGCAATTCAGTTCAAGTGTAGCGGTTTTTACATTCCCTCTAGAAGTGATATATTATGATAAGTGTCTTTTTCTGTGTGACTTATTTCACTTAGAATCGTCGTACCTAAATCCACTCATCGTGCTGCTACTAGCCTTATGACGTTGATTTCATGGCTGAGTGATATTCCATTGTACATGAGGACCACAACTTCTTTATCCATTTTTCTCTTTCCTAGGATATGTAAGGTGTAATGAAGTGGGGGTTCTTGTCCACAGAGCAGCCCTAAACTTTGGGGTGCCTGTGTCTTGCTGATTTTTAGTTTTCCCAATTTATACGCCCATGAGTGGAAGTGCCCTATGCTCTCCAAGCTGTGTTTTTAGATGTTTCAGAACACACCGTACACTTCTCCGGAGTGCCTGTTGGCAATTTACATCCCACCCATCAGCGTAGCAAGGCTCCCATTTCTCCATGGCCGGTCCTGCATTTCTGGTTTGGACACTTTTTTCCGCATGGCCCTTTTGCCCGCTGGGAACCGAGACTTCTTTGGAGCGCTAATTGGCCTTTCCAGGTTGCTTGGTTGGCCAAAAAGGGCGTATGCGTTTTTTCCTGAATATATTCAGGAAAAAACGCATACGCCCTTTTTGGCCAAGGGCATCATTGTCCACGTTTTGCCGCTTTTCATGTGCTTTCAAGGCGATTCGAATCTACCTCCTGAAATCTGTTTCCTGCAATTCTGCCTTGCTTTCAAAGCCTCTTCGTTGCCTTCCCTTAATATATTTGTGGACAAGAGGTATCATTTAAAACTCTGCAGGTTTGTGAATTGCAGTGCCCCTGAGCTCCATTTTTCAACTCGCTTTTTTGGGAGCTGGCCGCAAAAGCGCAGGATTGCTTCAGGCCCTCTTCTGGTTCTGGGGGGCAGGCTGAGCTTGTGCTTAATTCTTCTTCCTGATGGGAAAATAGAGTGACCTGTGCCTGTCCCAACACCTAGAGCTAGTCTCTCATTGGTTCCCCCTCTTCCCTTCATCCTCAGGACAAATTGCAACCTGTACGGAACAGGAGGTTAAAGGTGCTGATTCTCCAAGGAGGGAGATGGCTAGTAAATCGGCTGGAATGGCGAACCCGAGCAAAGGAGATGAGAAATGAGGTACGTTTTAGAAACCTTTCCCGATCACACGGTGTACCATCTTCTGGGTTTCTCATGCCTGTTTTCGACGTAGGAAGATGCCCTTGAACCTGGAGATTTGGGACCCATGGGATGGGTACCATGCAGTATTACTTGAAAGGGTCTGCGTTGGCTCACCCAACCTCACCGAACCTCTCAGTCCCAAGAGTGTCCACCCTTATGTCTCAATCAGCTGTGGGTCTAGATATGGTCAATCCAGGTTGCATCACAGCCCCTGAACGAATTTTGTAAGAATTTCTCTCTCTTTCACTGTCTTTGTTTCACGGGTTTTGAAAAGTAATTTATTTTTATAATGGGGTTTAGCTGCTTTTCACGGCTGTGTTTATGCCGCTTTACACCCCCTTGACTCACTTACAGAGAGATATCAATACATAGGTTTGAAGATTCTTACTAGTCAGATATATTCTTGTGCGGTGAATAGGGGGTGTTGAGTCCAGTTCACTGAAAAAGGAATAGGTCTTGTCTCTTACATATTGGGTTTATGGAACGGTATCGGAGCTAATTTGAAACCCTTGTTTTATGCATCACCCCACGTCACCTTTCCCGTTCAGCAGCCATAGTGTGTTTCCTAAACATGTGACTCTGTTCTGTTTTGCAATTCAGTTCAAGTGTAGCGGTTTTTACATTCCCTCTAGAAGTGATATCTTATGATAAGTGTCTTTTTCTGTGTGACTTATTTCACTTAGAATCGTCGTACCTAAATCCACTCATCGTGCTGCTACTAGCCTTATGACGTGGATTTCATGGCTGAGTGATATTCCATTGTACATGAGGACCACAACTTCTTTATCCATTTTTCTCTTTCCAAGGATATTTAAGGTGTAATGAAGTGGGGGTTCTTGTCCACAGAGCAGCCCTAAACTTTGGGGTGCCTGTGTCTTGCTGATTTTTAGTTTTCCCAATTTATACGGCCATGAGTGGAAGTGCCCTATGCTCTCCAAGCTGTGTTTTTAGATGTTTCAGAACACACCGTACACTTCTCCGGAGTGCCTGTTGGCAATTTACATCCCACCCATCAGCGTAGCAAGTCTCCCATTTCTCCATGGCCGGTCCTGCATTTCTGGTGTGGACACTTTTTTCCCCATGGCCCTTTTGCCCGCTGGGAAGCGAGACTTCTTTGGAGCGCTGATTGGCCTTTCCAGGTTGCTTGGTTGGCCAAAAAGGGCGTATGCGTTTTTTCCTGAATATATTCAGGAAAAAACGCATACGCCCTTTTTGGCCAAGGGCATCATTGTCCACGTTTTGCCGCTTTTCATGTGCTTTCAAGGCGATTCGAATCTACCTCCTGAAATCTGTTTCCTGCAATTCTGCCTTGCTTTCAAAGCCTCTTCGTTGCCTTCCCTTAATATATTTGTGGACGAGAGGTATCATTTAAAACTCTGCAGGTTTGTGAATTGCAGTGCCCCTGAGCTCCATTTTTCAACTCGCTTTTTTGGGAGCTGGCCGCAAAAGCGCAGGATTGCTTCAGGCCCTCTTCTGGTTCTGGGGGGCAGGCTGAGCTTGTGCTTAATTCTTCTTCCTGATGGGAAAATAGAGTGACCTGTGCCTGTCCCAACACCTAGAGCTAGTCTCTCATTGGTTCCCCCTCTTCCCGTTCATCCTCAGGACAAATTGCAACCTGTACGGAACAGGAGGTTAAAGGTGCTGATTCTCCAAGGAGGGAGATGGCTAGTAAATCGGCTGGAATGGCGAACCCGAGCAAAGGAGATGAGAAATGAGGTGCGTTTTAGAAACCTTTCCCGATCACACGGTGTACCATCTTCTGGGTTTCTCATGCCTGTTTTCGACGTAGGAAGATGCCCTTGAACCTGGAGATTTGGGACCCATGGGATGGGTACCATGCAGTATTACTTGAAAGGGTCTGCGTTGGCTCACCCAACCTCACCGAACCTCTCAGCCCCAAGAGTGTCCACCCTTATGTCTCAATCAGCTGTGGGTCTAGATATGGTCAATCCAGGTTGCATCACAGCCCCTGAACGAATTTTGTCAGAATTTCTCTCTCTTTCACTGTCTTTGTTTCACGGGTTTTGAAAAGTAATTTATTTTTATAATGGGGTTTAGCTGCTTTTCACGGCTGTGTTTATGCCGCTTTACACCCCCTTGACTCACTTACAGAGAGATATCAATACATAGGTTTGAAGATTCTTACTAGTCAGATATATTCTTGTGCGGTGAATAGGGGGTGTTGAGTCCAGTTCACTGAAAAAGGAATAGGTCTTGTCTCTTACATATTGGGTTTATGGAACGGTATCTGAGCTAATTTGAAACCCTTGTTTTATGCATCACCCCACCTCACCTTTCCCGTTCAGCAGCCATAGTGTGTTTCCTAAACGTGGGACTCTGTTCTGTTTTGCAATTCAGTTCAAGTGTAGCGGTTTTTACATTCCCTCTAGAAGTGATATATTATGATAAGTGTCTTTTTCTGTGTGACTTATTTCACTTAGAATCGTCGTACCTAAATCCACTCATCGTGCTGCTACTAGCCTTATGACGTTGATTTCATGGCTGAGTGATATTCCATTGTACATGAGGACCACAACTTCTTTATCCATTTTTCTCTTTCCTAGGATATTTAAGGTGTAATGAAGTGGGGGTTCTTGTCCACAGAGCAGCCCTAAACTTTGGGGTGCCTGTGTCTTGCTGATTTTTAGTTTTCCCAATTTATACGGCCATGAGTGGAAGTGCCCTATGCTCTCCAAGCTGTGTTTTTTAGATGTTTCAGAACACACCGTACACTTCTCCAGAGTGGCTGTTGGCAATTTACATCCCACCCATCAGCGTAGCAAGGCTCCCATTTCTCCATGGCCGGTCCTGCATTTCTGGTGTGGACACTTTTTTCCCCATGGCCCTTTTGCCCGCTGGGAAGCGAGACTTCTTTGGAGCGCTGATTGGCCTTTCCAGGTTGCTTGGTTGGCCAAAAAGGGCGTATGCGTTTTTTCCTGAATATATTCAGGAAAAAACGCATACGCCCTTTTTGGCCAAGGGCATCATTGTCCACGTTTTGCCGCTTTTCATGTGCTTTCAAGGCGATTCGAATCTACCTCCTGAAATCTGTTTCCTGCAATTCTGCCTTGCTTTCAAAGCCTCTTCGTTGCCTTCCCTTAATATATTTGTGGACGAGAGGTATCATTTAAAACTCTGCAGGTTTGTGAATTGCAGTGCCCCTGAGCTCCATTTTTCAACTCGCTTTTTTGGGAGCTGGCCGCCAAAGCGCAGGATTGCTTCAGGCCCTCTTCTGGTTCTGGGGGGCAGGCTGAGCTTGTGCTTAATTCTTCTTCCTGATGGGAAAATAGAGTGACCTGTGCCTGTCCCAACACCTAGAGCTAGTCTCTCATTGGTTCCCCCTCTTCCCGTTCATCCTCAGGACAAATTGCAACCTGTACGGAACAGGAGGTTAAAGGTGCTGATTCTCCAAGGAGGGAGATGGCTAGTAAATCGGCTGGAATGGCGAACCCGAGCAAAGGAGATGAGAAATGAGGTGCGTTTTAGAAACCTTTCCCGATCACACGGTGTACCATCTTCTGGGTTTCTCATGCCTGTTTTCGACGCAGGAAGATGCCCTTGAACCTGGAGATTTGGGACCCATGGGATGGGTACCATGCAGTATTACTTGAAAGGGTCTGCGTTGGCTCACCCAACCTCACCGAACCTCTCAGCCCCAAGAGTGTCCACCCTTATGTCTCAATCAGCTGTGGGTCTAGATATGGTCAATCCAGGTTGCATCACAGCCCCTGAACGAATTTTGTAAGAATTTCTCTCTCTTTCACTGTCTTTGTTTCACGGGTTTTGAAAAGTAATTTATTTTTATAATGGGGTTTAGCTGCTTTTCACGGCTGTGTTTATGCCGCTTTACACCCCCTTGACTCACTTACAGAGAGATATCAATACATAGGTTTGAAGATTCTTACTAGTCAGATATATTCTTGTACGGTGAATAGGGGGTGTTGAGTCCAGTTCACTGAAAAAGGAATAGGTCTTGTCTCTTACATATTGGGTTTATGGAACGGTATCGGAGCTAATTTGAAACCCTTGTTTTATGCATCACCCCACCTCACCTTTCCCGTTCAGCAGCCATAGTGTGTTTCCTAAACGTGGGACTCTGTTCTGTTTTGCAATTCAGTTCAAGTGTAGCGGTTTTTACATTCCCTCTAGAAGTGATATCTTATGATAAGTGTCTTTTTCTGTGTGACTTATTTCACTTAGAATTGTCGTACCTAAATCCACTCATCGTGCTGCTACTAGCCTTATGACGTTGATTTCATGGCTGAGTGATATTCCATTGTACATGAGGACCACAACTTCTTTATCCATTTTTCTCTTTCCTAGGATATTTAAGGTGTAATGAAGTGGGGGTTCTTGTCCACAGAGCAGCCCTAAACTTTGGGGTGCCTGTGTCTTGCTGATTTTTAGTTTTCCCAATTTATACGGCCATGAGTGGAAGTGCCCTATGCTCTCCAAGCTGTGTTTTTTAGATGTTTCAGAACACACCGTACACTTCTCCAGAGTGGCTGTTGGCAATTTACATCCCACCCATCAGCGTAGCAAGGCTCCCATTTCTCCATGGCCGGTCCTGCATTTCTGGTTTGGACACTTTTTTCCGCATGGCCCTTTTGCCCGCTGGGAAGCGAGACTTCTTTGGAGCGCTAATTGGCCTTTCCAGGTTGCTTGGTTGGCCAAAAAGGGCATATGCGTTTTTTCCTGAATATATTCAGGAAAAAACGCATACGCCCTTTTTGGCCAAGGGCATCATTGTCCACGTTTTGCCGCTTTTCATGTGCTTTCAAGGCGATTCGAATCTACCTCCTGAAATCTGTTTCCTGCAATTCTGCCTTGCTTTCAAAGCCTCTTCGTTGCCTTCCCTTAATATATTTGTGGACAAGAGGTATCATTTAAAACTCTGCAGGTTTGTGAATTGCAGTGCCCCTGAGCTCCATTTTTCAACTCGCTTTTTTGGGAGCTGGCCGCAAAAGCGCAGGATTGCTTCAGGCCCTCTTCTGGTTCTGGGGGGCAGGCTGAGCTTGTGCTTAATTCTTCTTCCTGATGGGAAAATAGAGTGACCTGTGCCTGTCCCAACACCTAGAGCTAGTCTCTCATTGCTTCCCCCTCTTCCCTTCATCCTCAGGACAAATTGCAACCTGTACGGAACAGGAGGTTAAAGGTGCTGATTCTCCAAGGAGGGAGATGGCTAGTAAATCGGCTGGAATGGCGAACCCGAGCAAAGGAGATGAGAAATGAGGTACGTTTTAGAAACCTTTCCCGATCACACGGTGTACCATCTTCTGGGTTTCTCATGCCTGTTTTCGACGTAGGAAGATGCCCTTGAACCTGGAGATTTGGGACCCATGGGATGGGTACCATGCAGTATTACTTGAAAGGGTCTGCGTTGGCTCACCCAACCTCACCGAACCTCTCAGTCCCAAGAGTGTCCACCCTTATGTCTCAACCAGCTGTGGGTCTAGATATGGTCAATCCAGGTTGCATCACAGCCCCTGAACGAATTTTGTAAGAATTTCTCTCTCTTTCACTGTCTTTGTTTCACGGGTTTTGAAAAGTAATTTATTTTTATAATGGGGTTTAGCTGCTTTTCACGGCTGTGTTTATGCCGCTTTACACCCCCTTGACTCACTTACAGAGAGATATCAATACATAGGTTTGAAGATTCTTACTAGTCAGATATATTCTTGTGCGGTGAATAGGGGGTGTTGAGTCCAGTTCACTGAAAAAGGAATAGGTCTTGTCTCTTACATATTGGGTTTATGGAACGGTATCGGAGCTAATTTGAAACCCTTGTTTTATGCATCACCCCACCTCACCTTTCCCGTTCAGCAGCCATAGTGTGTTTCCTAAACATGTGACTCTGTTCTGTTTTGCAATTCAGTTCAAGTGTAGCGGTTTTTACATTCCCTCTAGAAGTGATATCTTATGATAAGTGTCTTTTTCTGTGTGACTTATTTCACTTAGAATCGTCGTACCTAAATCCACTCATCGTGCTGCTACTAGCCTTATGACGTTGATTTCATGGCTGAGTGATATTCCATTGTACATGAGGACCACAACTTCTTTATCCATTTTTCTCTTTCCAAGGATATTTAAGGTGTAATGAAGTGGGGGTTCTTGTCCACAGAGCAGCCCTAAACTTTGGGGTGCCTGTGTCTTGCTGATTTTTAGTTTTCCCAATTTATACGGCCATGAGTGGAAGTGCCCTATGCTCTCCAAGCTGTGTTTTTAGATGTTTCAGAACACACCGTACACTTCTCCGGAGTGCCTGTTGGCAATTTACATCCCACCCATCAGCGTAGCAAGGCTCCCATTTCTCCATGGCCGGTCCTGCATTTCTGGTGTGGACACTTTTTTCCCCATGGCCCTTTTGCCCGCTGGGAAGCGAGACTTCTTTGGAGCGCTGATTGGCCTTTCCAGGTTGCTTGGTTGGCCAAAAAGGGCGTATGCGTTTTTTCCTGAATATATTCAGGAAAAAACGCATACGCCCTTTTTGGCCAAGGGCATCATTGTCCACGTTTTGCCGCTTTTCATGTGCTTTCAAGGCGATTCGAATCTACCTCCTGAAATCTGTTTCCTGCAATTCTGCCTTGCTTTCAAAGCCTCTTCGTTGCCTTCCCTTAATATATTTGTGGACGAGAGGTATCATTTAAAACTCTGCAGGTTTGTGAATTGCAGTGCCCCTGAGCTCCATTTTTCAACTCGCTTTTTTGGGAGCTGGCCGCAAAAGCGCAGGATTGCTTCAGGCCCTCTTCTGGTTCTGGGGGGCAGGCTGAGCTTGTGCTTAATTCTTCTTCCTGATGGGAAAATAGAGTGACCTGTGCCTGTCCCAACACCTAGAGCTAGTCTCTCATTGGTTCCCCCTCTTCCCGTTCATCCTCAGGACAAATTGCAACCTGTACGGAACAGGAGGTTAAAGGTGCTGATTCTCCAAGGAGGGAGATGGCTAGTAAATCGGCTGGAATGGCGAACCCGAGCAAAGGAGATGAGAAATGAGGTGCGTTTTAGAAACCTTTCCCGATCACACCGTGTACCATCTTCTGGGTTTCTCATGCCTGTTTTCTACGTAGGAAGATGCCCTTGAACCTGGAGATTTGGGACCCATGGGATGGGTACCATGCAGTATTACTTGAAAGGGTCTGCGTTGGCTCACCCAACCTCACCGAACCTCTCAGCCCCAAGAGTGTCCACCCTTATGTCTCAATCAGCTGTGGGTCTAGATATGGTCAATCCAGGTTGCATCACAGCCCCTGAACGAATTTTGTCAGAATTTCTCTCTCTTTCACTGTCTTTGTTTCACGGGTTTTGAAAAGTAATTTATTTTTATAATGGGGTTTAGCTGCTTTTCACGGCTGTGTTTATGCCGCTTTACACCCCCTTGACTCACTTACAGAGAGATATCAATACATAGGTTTGAAGATTCTTACTAGTCAGATATATTCTTGTGCGGTGAATAGGGGGTGTTGAGTCCAGTTCACTGAAAAAGGAATAGGTCTTGTCTCTTACATATTGGGTTTATGGAACGGTATCTGAGCTAATTTGAAACCCTTGTTTTATGCATCACCCCACGTCACCTTTCCCGTTCAGCAGCCATAGTGTGTTTCCTAAACGTGGGACTCTGTTCTGTTTTGCAATTCAGTTCAAGTGTAGCGGTTTTTACATTCCCTCTAGAAGTGATATATTATGATAAGTGTCTTTTTCTGTGTGACTTATTTCACTTAGAATCGTCGTACCTAAATCCACTCATCGTGCTGCTACTAGCCTTATGACGTTGATTTCATGGCTGAGTGATATTCCATTGTACATGAGGACCACAACTTCTTTATCCATTTTTCTCTTTCCTAGGATATGTAAGGTGTAATGAAGTGGGGGTTCTTGTCCACAGAGCAGCCCTAAACTTTGGGGTGCCTGTGTCTTGCTGATTTTTAGTTTTCCCAATTTATACGCCCATGAGTGGAAGTGCCCTATGCTCTCCAAGCTGTGTTTTTAGATGTTTCAGAACACACCGTACACTTCTCCGGAGTGCCTGTTGGCAATTTACATCCCACCCATCAGCGTAGCAAGGCTCCCATTTCTCCATGGCCGGTCCTGCATTTCTGGTTTGGACACTTTTTTCCGCATGGCCCTTTTGCCCGCTGGGAACCGAGACTTCTTTGGAGCGCTAATTGGCCTTTCCAGGTTGCTTGGTTGGCCAAAAAGGGCGTATGCGTTTTTTCCTGAATATATTCAGGAAAAAACGCATACGCCCTTTTTGGCCAAGGGCATCATTGTCCACGTTTTGCCGCTTTTCATGTGCTTTCAAGGCGATTCGAATCTACCTCCTGAAATCTGTTTCCTGCAATTCTGCCTTGCTTTCAAAGCCTCTTCGTTGCCTTCCCTTAATATATTTGTGGACAAGAGGTATCATTTAAAACTCTGCAGGTTTGTGAATTGCAGTGCCCCTGAGCTCCATTTTTCAACTCGCTTTTTTGGGAGCTGGCCGCAAAAGCGCAGGATTGCTTCAGGCCCTCTTCTGGTTCTGGGGGGCAGGCTGAGCTTGTGCTTAATTCTTCTTCCTGATGGGAAAATAGAGTGACCTGTGCCTGTCCCAACACCTAGAGCTAGTCTCTCATTGGTTCCCCCTCTTCCCTTCATCCTCAGGACAAATTGCAACCTGTACGGAACAGGAGGTTAAAGGTGCTGATTCTCCAAGGAGGGAGATGGCTAGTAAATCGGCTGGAATGGCGAACCCGAGCAAAGGAGATGAGAAATGAGGTACGTTTTAGAAACCTTTCCCGATCACACGGTGTACCATCTTCTGGGTTTCTCATGCCTGTTTTCGACGTAGGAAGATGCCCTTGAACCTGGAGATTTGGGACCCATGGGATGGGTACCATGCAGTATTACTTGAAAGGGTCTGCGTTGGCTCACCCAACCTCACCGAACCTCTCAGTCCCAAGAGTGTCCACCCTTATGTCTCAATCAGCTGTGGGTCTAGATATGGTCAATCCAGGTTGCATCACAGCCCCTGAACGAATTTTGTAAGAATTTCTCTCTCTTTCACTGTCTTTGTTTCACGGGTTTTGAAAAGTAATTTATTTTTATAATGGGGTTTAGCTGCTTTTCACGGCTGTGTTTATGCCGCTTTACACCCCCTTGACTCACTTACAGAGAGATATCAATACATAGGTTTGAAGATTCTTACTAGTCAGATATATTCTTGTGCGGTGAATAGGGGGTGTTGAGTCCAGTTCACTGAAAAAGGAATAGGTCTTGTCTCTTACATATTGGGTTTATGGAACGGTATCGGAGCTAATTTGAAACCCTTGTTTTATGCATCACCCCACCTCACCTTTCCCGTTCAGCAGCCATAGTGTGTTTCCTAAACATGTGACTCTGTTCTGTTTTGCAATTCAGTTCAAGTGTAGCGGTTTTTACATTCCCTCTAGAAGTGATATCTTATGATAAGTGTCTTTTTCTGTGTGACTTATTTCACTTAGAATCGTCGTACCTAAATCCACTCATCGTGCTGCTACTAGCCTTATGACGTGGATTTCATGGCTGAGTGATATTCCATTGTACATGAGGACCACAACTTCTTTATCCATTTTTCTCTTTCCAAGGATATTTAAGGTGTAATGAAGTGGGGGTTCTTGTCCACAGAGCAGCCCTAAACTTTGGGGTGCCTGTGTCTTGCTGATTTTTAGTTTTCCCAATTTATACGGCCATGAGTGGAAGTGCCCTATGCTCTCCAAGCTGTGTTTTTAGATGTTTCAGAACACACCGTACACTTCTCCGGAGTGCCTGTTGGCAATTTACATCCCACCCATCAGCGTAGCAAGGCTCCCATTTCTCCATGGCCGGTCCTGCATTTCTGGTGTGGACACTTTTTTCCCCATGGCCCTTTTGCCCGCTGGGAAGCGAGACTTCTTTGGAGCGCTGATTGGCCTTTCCAGGTTGCTTGGTTGGCCAAAAAGGGCGTATGCGTTTTTTCCTGAATATATTCAGGAAAAAACGCATACGCCCTTTTTGGCCAAGGGCATCATTGTCCACGTTTTGCCGCTTTTCATGTGCTTTCAAGGCGATTCGAATCTACCTCCTGAAATCTGTTTCCTGCAATTCTGCCTTGCTTTCAAAGCCTCTTCGTTGCCTTCCCTTAATATATTTGTGGACGAGAGGTATCATTTAAAACTCTGCAGGTTTGTGAATTGCAGTGCCCCTGAGCTCCATTTTTCAACTCGCTTTTTTGGGAGCTGGCCGCAAAAGCGCAGGATTGCTTCAGGCCCTCTTCTGGTTCTGGGGGGCAGGCTGAGCTTGTGCTTAATTCTTCTTCCTGATGGGAAAATAGAGTGACCTGTGCCTGTCCCAACACCTAGAGCTAGTCTCTCATTGGTTCCCCCTCTTCCCGTTCATCCTCAGGACAAATTGCAACCTGTACGGAACAGGAGGTTAAAGGTGCTGATTCTCCAAGGAGGGAGATGGCTAGTAAATCGGCTGGAATGGCGAACCCGAGCAAAGGAGATGAGAAATGAGGTGCGTTTTAGAAACCTTTCCCGATCACACGGTGTACCATCTTCTGGGTTTCTCATGCCTGTTTTCGACGTAGGAAGATGCCCTTGAACCTGGAGATTTGGGACCCATGGGATGGGTACCATGCAGTATTACTTGAAAGGGTCTGCGTTGGCTCACCCAACCTCACCGAACCTCTCAGCCCCAAGAGTGTCCACCCTTATGTCTCAATCAGCTGTGGGTCTAGATATGGTCAATCCAGGTTGCATCACAGCCCCTGAACGAATTTTGTCAGAATTTCTCTCTCTTTCACTGTCTTTGTTTCACGGGTTTTGAAAAGTAATTTATTTTTATAATGGGGTTTAGCTGCTTTTCACGGCTGTGTTTATGCCGCTTTACACCCCCTTGACTCACTTACAGAGAGATATCAATACATAGGTTTGAAGATTCTTACTAGTCAGATATATTCTTGTGCGGTGAATAGGGGGTGTTGAGTCCAGTTCACTGAAAAAGGAATAGGTCTTGTCTCTTACATATTGGGTTTATGGAACGGTATCGGAGCTAATTTGAAACCCTTGTTTTATGCATCACCCCACCTCACCTTTCCCGTTCAGCAGCCATAGTGTGTTTCCTAAACGTGGGACTCTGTTCTGTTTTGCAATTCAGTTCAAGTGTAGCGGTTTTTACATTCCCTCTAGAAGTGATATCTTATGATAAGTGTCTTTTTCTGTGTGACTTATTTCACTTAGAATTGTCGTACCTAAATCCACTCATCGTGCTGCTACTAGCCTTATGACGTTGATTTCATGGCTGAGTGATATTCCATTGTACATGAGGACCACAACTTCTTTATCCATTTTTCTCTTTCCTAGGATATTTAAGGTGTAATGAAGTGGGGGTTCTTGTCCACAGAGCAGCCCTAAACTTTGGGGTGCCTGTGTCTTGCTGATTTTTAGTTTTCCCAATTTATACGGCCATGAGTGGAAGTGCCCTATGCTCTCCAAGCTGTGTTTTTTAGATGTTTCAGAACACACCGTACACTTCTCCAGAGTGGCTGTTGGCAATTTACATCCCACCCATCAGCGTAGCAAGGCTCCCATTTCTCCATGGCCGGTCCTGCATTTCTGGTTTGGACACTTTTTTCCGCATGGCCCTTTTGCCCGCTGGGAAGCGAGACTTCTTTGGAGCGCTAATTGGCCTTTCCAGGTTGCTTGGTTGGCCAAAAAAGGCATATGCGTTTTTTCCTGAATATATTCAGGAAAAAACGCATACGCCCTTTTTGGCCAAGGGCATCATTGTCCACGTTTTGCCGCTTTTCATGTGCTTTCAAGGCGATTCGAATCTACCTCCTGAAATCTGTTTCCTGCAATTCTGCCTTGCTTTCAAAGCCTCTTCGTTGCCTTCCCTTAATATATTTGTGGACAAGAGGTATCATTTAAAACTCTGCAGGTTTGTGAATTGCAGTGCCCCTGAGCTCCATTTTTCAACTCGCTTTTTTGGGAGCTGGCCGCAAAAGCGCAGGATTGCTTCAGGCCCTCTTCTGGTTCTGGGGGGCAGGCTGAGCTTGTGCTTAATTCTTCTTCCTGATGGGAAAATAGAGTGACCTGTGCCTGTCCCAACACCTAGAGCTAGTCTCTCATTGCTTCCCCCTCTTCCCTTCATCCTCAGGACAAATTGCAACCTGTACGGAACAGGAGGTTAAAGGTGCTGATTCTCCAAGGAGGGAGATGGCTAGTAAATCGGCTGGAATGGCGAACCCGAGCAAAGGAGATGAGAAATGAGGTACGTTTTAGAAACCTTTCCCGATCACACGGTGTACCATCTTCTGGGTTTCTCATGCCTGTTTTCGACGTAGGAAGATGCCCTTGAACCTGGAGATTTGGGACCCATGGGATGGGTACCATGCAGTATTACTTGAAAGGGTCTGCGTTGGCTCACCCAACCTCACCGAACCTCTCAGTCCCAAGAGTGTCCACCCTTATGTCTCAACCAGCTGTGGGTCTAGATATGGTCAATCCAGGTTGCATCACAGCCCCTGAACGAATTTTGTAAGAATTTCTCTCTCTTTCACTGTCTTTGTTTCACGGGTTTTGAAAAGTAATTTATTTTTATAATGGGGTTTAGCTGCTTTTCACGGCTGTGTTTATGCCGCTTTACACCCCCTTGACTCACTTACAGAGAGATATCAATACATAGGTTTGAAGATTCTTACTAGTCAGATATATTCTTGTGCGGTGAATAGGGGGTGTTGAGTCCAGTTCACTGAAAAAGGAATAGGTCTTGTCTCTTACATATTGGGTTTATGGAACGGTATCGGAGCTAATTTGAAACCCTTGTTTTATGCATCACCCCACCTCACCTTTCCCGTTCAGCAGCCATAGTGTGTTTCCTAAACATGTGACTCTGTTCTGTTTTGCAATTCAGTTCAAGTGTAGCGGTTTTTACATTCCCTCTAGAAGTGATATCTTATGATAAGTGTCTTTTTCTGTGTGACTTATTTCACTTAGAATCGTCGTACCTAAATCCACTCATCGTGCTGCTACTAGCCTTATGACGTTGATTTCATGGCTGAGTGATATTCCATTGTACATGAGGACCACAACTTCTTTATCCATTTTTCTCTTTCCAAGGATATTTAAGGTGTAATGAAGTGGGGGTTCTTGTCCACAGAGCAGCCCTAAACTTTGGGGTGCCTGTGTCTTGCTGATTTTTAGTTTTCCCAATTTATACGGCCATGAGTGGAAGTGCCCTATGCTCTCCAAGCTGTGTTTTTAGATGTTTCAGAACACACCGTACACTTCTCCAGAGTGCCTGTTGGCAATTTACATCCCACCCATCAGCGTAGCAAGGCTCCCATTTCTCCATGGCCGGTCCTGCATTTCTGGTGTGGACACTTTTTTCCCCATGGCCCTTTTGCCCGCTGGGAAGCGAGACTTCTTTGGAGCGCTGATTGGCCTTTCCAGGTTGCTTGGTTGGCCAAAAAGGGCGTATGCGTTTTTTCCTGAATATATTCAGGAAAAAACGCATACGCCCTTTTTGGCCAAGGGCATCATTGTCCACGTTTTGCCGCTTTTCATGTGCTTTCAAGGCGATTCGAATCTACCTCCTGAAATCTGTTTCCTGCAATTCTGCCTTGCTTTCAAAGCCTCTTCGTTGCCTTCCCTTAATATATTTGTGGACGAGAGGTATCATTTAAAACTCTGCAGGTTTGTGAATTGCAGTGCCCCTGAGCTCCATTTTTCAACTCGCTTTTTTGGGAGCTGGCCGCAAAAGCGCAGGATTGCTTCAGGCCCTCTTCTGGTTCTGGGGGGCAGGCTGAGCTTGTGCTTAATTCTTCTTCCTGATGGGAAAATAGAGTGACCTGTGCCTGTCCCAACACCTAGAGCTAGTCTCTCATTGGTTCCCCCTCTTCCCGTTCATCCTCAGGACAAATTGCAACCTGTACGGAACAGGAGGTTAAAGGTGCTGATTCTCCAAGGAGGGAGATGGCTAGTAAATCGGCTGGAATGGCGAACCCGAGCAAAGGAGATGAGAAATGAGGTGCGTTTTAGAAACCTTTCCCGATCACACGGTGTACCATCTTCTGGGTTTCTCATGCCTGTTTTCGACGTAGGAAGATGCCCTTGAACCTGGAGATTTGGGACCCATGGGATGGGTACCATGCAGTATTACTTGAAAGGGTCTGCGTTGGCTCACCCAACCTCACCGAACCTCTCAGCCCCAAGAGTGTCCACCCTTATGTCTCAATCAGCTGTGGGTCTAGATATGGTCAATCCAGGTTGCATCACAGCCCCTGAACGAATTTTGTCAGAATTTCTCTCTCTTTCACTGTCTTTGTTTCACGGGTTTTGAAAAGTAATTTATTTTTATAATGGGGTTTAGCTGCTTTTCACGGCTGTGTTTATGCCGCTTTACACCCCCTTGACTCACTTACAGAGAGATATCAATACATAGGTTTGAAGATTCTTACTAGTCAGATATATTCTTGTGCGGTGAATAGGGGGTGTTGAGTCCAGTTCACTGAAAAAGGAATAGGTCTTGTCTCTTACATATTGGGTTTATGGAACGGTATCTGAGCTAATTTGAAACCCTTGTTTTATGCATCACCCCACGTCACCTTTCCCGTTCAGCAGCCATAGTGTGTTTCCTAAACGTGGGACTCTGTTCTGTTTTGCAATTCAGTTCAAGTGTAGCGGTTTTTACATTCCCTCTAGAAGTGATATATTATGATAAGTGTCTTTTTCTGTGTGACTTATTTCACTTAGAATCGTCGTACCTAAATCCACTCATCGTGCTGCTACTAGCCTTATGACGTTGATTTCATGGCTGAGTGATATTCCATTGTACATGAGGACCACAACTTCTTTATCCATTTTTCTCTTTCCTAGGATATTTAAGGTGTAATGAAGTGGGGGTTCTTGTCCACAGAGCAGCCCTAAACTTTGGGGTGCCTGTGTCTTGCTGATTTTTAGTTTTCCCAATTTATACGGCCATGAGTGGAAGTGCCCTATGCTCTCCAAGCTGTGTTTTTTAGATGTTTCAGAACACACCGTACACTTCTCCAGAGTGGCTGTTGGCAATTTACATCCCACCCATCAGCGTAGCAAGGCTCCCATTTCTCCATGGCCGGTCCTGCATTTCTGGTGTGGACACTTTTTTCCGCATGGCCCTTTTGCCCGCTGGGAAGCGAGACTTCTTTGGAGCGCTAATTGGCCTTTCCAGGTTGCTTGGTTGGCCAAAAAGGGCGTATGCGTTTTTTCCTGAATATATTCAGGAAAAAACGCATACGCCCTTTTTGGCCAAGGGCATCATTGTCCACGTTTTGCCGCTTTTCATGTGCTTTCAAGGCGATTCGAATCTACCTCCTGAAATCTGTTTCCTGCAATTCTGCCTTGCTTTCAAAGCCTCTTCGTTGCCTTCCCTTAATATATTTGTGGACAAGAGGTATCATTTAAAACTCTGCAGGTTTGTGAATTGCAGTGCCCCTGAGCTCCATTTTTCAACTCGCTTTTTTGGGAGCTGGCCGCAAAAGCGCAGGATTGCTTCAGGCCCTCTTCTGGTTCTGGGGGGCAGGCTGAGCTTGTGCTTAATTCTTCTTCCTGATGGGAAAATAGAGTGACCTGTGCCTGTCCCAACACCTAGAGCTAGTCTCTCATTGGTTCCCCCTCTTCCCTTCATCCTCAGGACAAATTGCAACCTGTACGGAACAGGAGGTTAAAGGTGCTGATTCTCCAAGGAGGGAGATGGCTAGTAAATCGGCTGGAATGGCGAACCCGAGCAAAGGAGATGAGAAATGAGGTACGTTTTAGAAACCTTTCCCGATCACACGGTGTACCATCTTCTGGGTTTCTCATGCCTGTTTTCGACGTAGGAAGATGCCCTTGAACCTGGAGATTTGGGACCCATGGGATGGGTACCATGCAGTATTACTTGAAAGGGTCTGCGTTGGCTCACCCAACCTCACCGAACCTCTCAGTCCCAAGAGTGTCCACCCTTATGTCTCAATCAGCTGTGGGTCTAGATATGGTCAATCCAGGTTGCATCACAGCCCCTGAACGAATTTTGTAAGAATTTCTCTCTCTTTCACTGTCTTTGTTTCACGGGTTTTGAAAAGTAATTTATTTTTATAATGGGGTTTAGCTGCTTTTCACGGCTGTGTTTATGCCGCTTTACACCCCCTTGACTCACTTACAGAGAGATATCAATACATAGGTTTGAAGATTCTTACTAGTCAGATATATTCTTGTGCGGTGAATAGGGGGTGTTGAGTCCAGTTCACTGAAAAAGGAATAGGTCTTGTCTCTTACATATTGGGTTTATGGAACGGTATCGGAGCTAATTTGAAACCCTTGTTTTATGCATCACCCCACCTCACCTTTCCCGTTCAGCAGCCATAGTGTGTTTCCTAAACGTGGGACTCTGTTCTGTTTTGCAATTCAGTTCAAGTGTAGCGGTTTTTACATTCCCTCTAGAAGTGATATCTTATGATAAGTGTCTTTTTCTGTGTGACTTATTTCACTTAGAATCGTCGTACCTAAATCCACTCATCGTGCTGCTACTAGCCTTATGACGTTGATTTCATGGCTGAGTGATATTCCATTGTACATGAGGACCACAACTTCTTTATCCATTTTTCTCTTTCCTAGGATATTTAAGGTGTAATGAAGTGGGGGTTCTTGTCCACAGAGCAGCCCTAAACTTTGGGGTGCCTGTGTCTTGCTGATTTTTCGTTTTCCCCAATTTATACGCCCATGAGTGGAAGTGCCCTATGCTCTCCAAGCTGTGTTTTTAGATGTTTCAGAACACACCGTACACTTCTCCGGAGTGCCTGTTGGCAATTTACATCCCACCCATCAGCGTAGCAAGGCTCCCATTTCTCCATGGCCGGTCCTGCATTTCTGGTGTGGACACTTTTTTCCCCATGGCCCTTTTGCCCGCTGGGAAGCGAGACTTCTTTGGAGCGCTGATTGGCCTTTCCAGGTTGCTTGGTTGGCCAAAAAGGGCGTATGCGTTTTTTCCTGAATATATTCAGGAAAAAACGCATACGCCCTTTTTGGCCAAGGGCATCATTGTCCACGTTTTGCCGCTTTTCATGTGCTTTCAAGGCGATTCGAATCTACCTCCTGAAATCTGTTTCCTGCAATTCTGCCTTGCTTTCAAAGCCTCTTCGTTGCCTTCCCTTAATATATTTGTGGACGAGAGGTATCATTTAAAACTCTGCAGGTTTGTGAATTGCAGTGCCCCTGAGCTCCATTTTTCAACTCGCTTTTTTGGGAGCTGGCCGCCAAAGCGCAGGATTGCTTCAGGCCCTCTTCTGGTTCTGGGGGGCAGGCTGAGCTTGTGCTTAATTCTTCTTCCTGATGGGAAAATAGAGTGACCTGTGCCTGTCCCAACACCTAGAGCTAGTCTCTCATTGGTTCCCCCTCTTCCCGTTCATCCTCAGGACAAATTGCAACCTGTACGGAACAGGAGGTTAAAGGTGCTGATTCTCCAAGGAGGGAGATGGCTAGTAAATCGGCTGGAATGGCGAACCCGAGCAAAGGAGATGAGAAATGAGGTGCGTTTTAGAAACCTTTCCCGATCACACGGTGTACCATCTTCTGGGTTTCTCATGCCTGTTTTCGACGCAGGAAGATGCCCTTGAACCTGGAGATTTGGGACCCATGGGATGGGTACCATGCAGTATTACTTGAAAGGGTCTGCGTTGGCTCACCCAACCTCACCGAACCTCTCAGCCCCAAGAGTGTCCACCCTTATGTCTCAATCAGCTGTGGGTCTAGATATGGTCAATCCAGGTTGCATCACAGCCCCTGAACGAATTTTGTAAGAATTTCTCTCTCTTTCACTGTCTTTGTTTCACGGGTTTTGAAAAGTAATTTATTTTTATAATGGGGTTTAGCTGCTTTTCACGGCTGTGTTTATGCCGCTTTACACCCCCTTGACTCACTTACAGAGAGATATCAATACATAGGTTTGAAGATTCTTACTAGTCAGATATATTCTTGTATGGTGAATAGGGGGTGTTGAGTCCAGTTCACTGAAAAAGGAATAGGTCTTGTCTCTTACATATTGGGTTTATGGAACGGTATCGGAGCTAATTTGAAACCCTTGTTTTATGCATCACCCCACCTCACCTTTCCCGTTCAGCAGCCATAGTGTGTTTCCTAAACGTGGGACTCTGTTCTGTTTTGCAATTCAGTTCAAGTGTAGCGGTTTTTACATTCCCTCTAGAAGTGATATCTTATGATAAGTGTCTTTTTCTGTGTGACTTATTTCACTTAGAATTGTCGTACCTAAATCCACTCATCGTGCTGCTACTAGCCTTATGACGTTGATTTCATGGCTGAGTGATATTCCATTGTACATGAGGACCACAACTTCTTTATCCATTTTTCTCTTTCCTAGGATATTTAAGGTGTAATGAAGTGGGGGTTCTTGTCCACAGAGCAGCCCTAAACTTTGGGGTGCCTGTGTCTTGCTGATTTTTAGTTTTCCCAATTTATACGGCCATGAGTGGAAGTGCCCTATGCTCTCCAAGCTGTGTTTTTTAGATGTTTCAGAACACACCGTACACTTCTCCAGAGTGGCTGTTGGCAATTTACATCCCACCCATCAGCGTAGCAAGGCTCCCATTTCTCCATGGCCGGTCCTGCATTTCTGGTTTGGACACTTTTTTCCGCATGGCCCTTTTGCCCGCTGGGAAGCGAGACTTCTTTGGAGCGCTAATTGGCCTTTCCAGGTTGCTTGGTTGGCCAAAAAGGGCATATGCGTTTTTTCCTGAATATATTCAGGAAAAAACGCATACGCCCTTTTTGGCCAAGGGCATCATTGTCCACGTTTTGCCGCTTTTCATGTGCTTTCAAGGCGATTCGAATCTACCTCCTGAAATCTGTTTCCTGCAATTCTGCCTTGCTTTCAAAGCCTCTTCGTTGCCTTCCCTTAATATATTTGTGGACAAGAGGTATCATTTAAAACTCTGCAGGTTTGTGAATTGCAGTGCCCCTGAGCTCCATTTTTCAACTCGCTTTTTTGGGAGCTGGCCGCAAAAGCGCAGGATTGCTTCAGGCCCTCTTCTGGTTCTGGGGGGCAGGCTGAGCTTGTGCTTAATTCTTCTTCCTGATGGGAAAATAGAGTGACCTGTGCCTGTCCCAACACCTAGAGCTAGTCTCTCATTGCTTCCCCCTCTTCCCTTCATCCTCAGGACAAATTGCAACCTGTACGGAACAGGAGGTTAAAGGTGCTGATTCTCCAAGGAGGGAGATGGCTAGTAAATCGGCTGGAATGGCGAACCCGAGCAAAGGAGATGAGAAATGAGGTACGTTTTAGAAACCTTTCCCGATCACACGGTGTACCATCTTCTGGGTTTCTCATGCCTGTTTTCGACGTAGGAAGATGCCCTTGAACCTGGAGATTTGGGACCCATGGGATGGGTACCATGCAGTATTACTTGAAAGGGTCTGCGTTGGCTCACCCAACCTCACCGAACCTCTCAGTCCCAAGAGTGTCCACCCTTATGTCTCAACCAGCTGTGGGTCTAGATATGGTCAATCCAGGTTGCATCACAGCCCCTGAACGAATTTTGTAAGAATTTCTCTCTCTTTCACTGTCTTTGTTTCACGGGTTTTGAAAAGTAATTTATTTTTATAATGGGGTTTAGCTGCTTTTCACGGCTGTGTTTATGCCGCTTTACACCCCCTTGACTCACTTACAGAGAGATATCAATACATAGGTTTGAAGATTCTTACTAGTCAGATATATTCTTGTGCGGTGAATAGGGGGTGTTGAGTCCAGTTCACTGAAAAAGGAATAGGTCTTGTCTCTTACATATTGGGTTTATGGAACGGTATCGGAGCTAATTTGAAACCCTTGTTTTATGCATCACCCCACCTCACCTTTCCCGTTCAGCAGCCATAGTGTGTTTCCTAAACATGTGACTCTGTTCTGTTTTGCAATTCAGTTCAAGTGTAGCGGTTTTTACATTCCCTCTAGAAGTGATATCTTATGATAAGTGTCTTTTTCTGTGTGACTTATTTCACTTAGAATCGTCGTACCTAAATCCACTCATCGTGCTGCTACTAGCCTTATGACGTTGATTTCATGGCTGAGTGATATTCCATTGTACATGAGGACCACAACTTCTTTATCCATTTTTCTCTTTCCAAGGATATTTAAGGTGTAATGAAGTGGGGGTTCTTGTCCACAGAGCAGCCCTAAACTTTGGGGTGCCTGTGTCTTGCTGATTTTTAGTTTTCCCAATTTATACGGCCATGAGTGGAAGTGCCCTATGCTCTCCAAGCTGTGTTTTTAGATGTTTCAGAACACACCGTACACTTCTCCGGAGTGCCTGTTGGCAATTTACATCCCACCCATCAGCGTAGCAAGGCTCCCATTTCTCCATGGCCGGTCCTGCATTTCTGGTGTGGACACTTTTTTCCCCATGGCCCTTTTGCCCGCTGGGAAGCGAGACTTCTTTGGAGCGCTGATTGGCCTTTCCAGGTTGCTTGGTTGGCCAAAAAGGGCGTATGCGTTTTTTCCTGAATATATTCAGGAAAAAACGCATACGCCCTTTTTGGCCAAGGGCATCATTGTCCACGTTTTGCCGCTTTTCATGTGCTTTCAAGGCGATTCGAATCTACCTCCTGAAATCTGTTTCCTGCAATTCTGCCTTGCTTTCAAAGCCTCTTCGTTGCCTTCCCTTAATATATTTGTGGACGAGAGGTATCATTTAAAACTCTGCAGGTTTGTGAATTGCAGTGCCCCTGAGCTCCATTTTTCAACTCGCTTTTTTGGGAGCTGGCCGCAAAAGCGCAGGATTGCTTCAGGCCCTCTTCTGGTTCTGGGGGGCAGGCTGAGCTTGTGCTTAATTCTTCTTCCTGATGGGAAAATAGAGTGACCTGTGCCTGTCCCAACACCTAGAGCTAGTCTCTCATTGGTTCCCCCTCTTCCCGTTCATCCTCAGGACAAATTGCAACCTGTACGGAACAGGAGGTTAAAGGTGCTGATTCTCCAAGGAGGGAGATGGCTAGTAAATCGGCTGGAATGGCGAACCCGAGCAAAGGAGATGAGAAATGAGGTGCGTTTTAGAAACCTTTCCCGATCACACCGTGTACCATCTTCTGGGTTTCTCATGCCTGTTTTCTACGTAGGAAGATGCCCTTGAACCTGGAGATTTGGGACCCATGGGATGGGTACCATGCAGTATTACTTGAAAGGGTCTGCGTTGGCTCACCCAACCTCACCGAACCTCTCAGCCCCAAGAGTGTCCACCCTTATGTCTCAATCAGCTGTGGGTCTAGATATGGTCAATCCAGGTTGCATCACAGCCCCTGAACGAATTTTGTCAGAATTTCTCTCTCTTTCACTGTCTTTGTTTCACGGGTTTTGAAAAGCAATTTATTTTTATAATGGGGTTTAGCTGCTTTTCACGGCTGTGTTTATGCCGCTTTACACCCCCTTGACTCACTTACAGAGAGATATCAATACATAGGTTTGAAGATTCTTACTAGTCAGATATATTCTTGTGCGGTGAATAGGGGGTGTTGAGTCCAGTTCACTGAAAAAGGAATAGGTCTTGTCTCTTACATATTGGGTTTATGGAACGGTATCGGAGCTAATTTGAAACCCTTGTTTTATGCATCACCCCACCTCACCTTTCCCGTTCAGCAGCCATAGTGTGTTTCCTAAACGTGGGACTCTGTTCTGTTTTGCAATTCAGTTCAAGTGTAGCGGTTTTTACATTCCCTCTAGAAGTGATATCTTATGATAAGTGTCTTTTTCTGTGTGACTTATTTCACTTAGAATCGTCGTACCTAAATCCACTCATCGTGCTGCTACTAGCCTTATGACGTTGATTTCATGGCTGAGTGATATTCCATTGTACATGAGGACCACAACTTCTTTATCCATTTTTCTCTTTCCTAGGATATTTAAGGTGTAATGAAGTGGGGGTTCTTGTCCACAGAGCAGCCCTAAACTTTGGGGTGCCTGTGTCTTGCTGATTTTTCGTTTTCCCAATTTATACGCCCATGAGTGGAAGTGCCCTATGCTCTCCAAGCTGTGTTTTTAGATGTTTCAGAACACACCGTACACTTCTCCGGAGTGCCTGTTGGCAATTTACATCCCACCCATCAGCGTAGCAAGGCTCCCATTTCTCCATGGCCGGTCCTGCATTTCTGGTGTGGACACTTTTTTCCCCATGGCCCTTTTGCCCGCTGGGAAGCGAGACTTCTTTGGAGCGCTGATTGGCCTTTCCAGGTTGCTTGGTTGGCCAAAAAGGGCGTATGCGTTTTTTCCTGAATATATTCAGGAAAAAACGCATACGCCCTTTTTGGCCAAGGGCATCATTGTCCACGTTTTGCCGCTTTTCATGTGCTTTCAAGGCGATTCGAATCTACCTCCTGAAATCTGTTTCCTGCAATTCTGCCTTGCTTTCAAAGCCTCTTCGTTGCCTTCCCTTAATATATTTGTGGACGAGAGGTATCATTTAAAACTCTGCAGGTTTGTGAATTGCAGTGCCCCTGAGCTCCATTTTTCAACTCGCTTTTTTGGGAGCTGGCCGCCAAAGCGCAGGATTGCTTCAGGCCCTCTTCTGGTTCTGGGGGGCAGGCTGAGCTTGTGCTTAATTCTTCTTCCTGATGGGAAAATAGAGTGACCTGTGCCTGTCCCAACACCTAGAGCTAGTCTCTCATTGGTTCCCCCTCTTCCCGTTCATCCTCAGGACAAATTGCAACCTGTACGGAACAGGAGGTTAAAGGTGCTGATTCTCCAAGGAGGGAGATGGCTAGTAAATCGGCTGGAATGGCGAACCCGAGCAAAGGAGATGAGAAATGAGGTGCGTTTTAGAAACCTTTCCCGATCACACGGTGTACCATCTTCTGGGTTTCTCATGCCTGTTTTCGACGCAGGAAGATGCCCTTGAACCTGGAGATTTGGGACCCATGGGATGGGTACCATGCAGTATTACTTGAAAGGGTCTGCGTTGGCTCACCCAACCTCACCGAACCTCTCAGCCCCAAGAGTGTCCACCCTTATGTCTCAATCAGCTGTGGGTCTAGATATGGTCAATCCAGGTTGCATCACAGCCCCTGAACGAATTTTGTAAGAATTTCTCTCTCTTTCACTGTCTTTGTTTCACGGGTTTTGAAAAGTAATTTATTTTTATAATGGGGTTTAGCTGCTTTTCACGGCTGTGTTTATGCCGCTTTACACCCCCTTGACTCACTTACAGAGAGATATCAATACATAGGTTTGAAGATTCTTACTAGTCAGATATATTCTTGTATGGTGAATAGGGGGTGTTGAGTCCAGTTCACTGAAAAAGGAATAGGTCTTGTCTCTTACATATTGGGTTTATGGAACGGTATCGGAGCTAATTTGAAACCCTTGTTTTATGCATCACCCCACCTCACCTTTCCCGTTCAGCAGCCATAGTGTGTTTCCTAAACGTGGGACTCTGTTCTGTTTTGCAATTCAGTTCAAGTGTAGCGGTTTTTACATTCCCTCTAGAAGTGATATCTTATGATAAGTGTCTTTTTCTGTGTGACTTATTTCACTTAGAATTGTCGTACCTAAATCCACTCATCGTGCTGCTACTAGCCTTATGACGTTGATTTCATGGCTGAGTGATATTCCATTGTACATGAGGACCACAACTTCTTTATCCATTTTTCTCTTTCCTAGGATATTTAAGGTGTAATGAAGTGGGGGTTCTTGTCCACAGAGCAGCCCTAAACTTTGGGGTGCCTGTGTCTTGCTGATTTTTAGTTTTCCCAATTTATACGGCCATGAGTGGAAGTGCCCTATGCTCTCCAAGCTGTGTTTTTTAGATGTTTCAGAACACACCGTACACTTCTCCAGAGTGGCTGTTGGCAATTTACATCCCACCCATCAGCGTAGCAAGGCTCCCATTTCTCCATGGCCGGTCCTGCATTTCTGGTTTGGACACTTTTTTCCGCATGGCCCTTTTGCCCGCTGGGAAGCGAGACTTCTTTGGAGCGCTAATTGGCCTTTCCAGGTTGCTTGGTTGGCCAAAAAGGGCATATGCGTTTTTTCCTGAATATATTCAGGAAAAAACGCATACGCCCTTTTTGGCCAAGGGCATCATTGTCCACGTTTTGCCGCTTTTCATGTGCTTTCAAGGCGATTCGAATCTACCTCCTGAAATCTGTTTCCTGCAATTCTGCCTTGCTTTCAAAGCCTCTTCGTTGCCTTCCCTTAATATATTTGTGGACAAGAGGTATCATTTAAAACTCTGCAGGTTTGTGAATTGCAGTGCCCCTGAGCTCCATTTTTCAACTCGCTTTTTTGGGAGCTGGCCGCAAAAGCGCAGGATTGCTTCAGGCCCTCTTCTGGTTCTGGGGGGCAGGCTGAGCTTGTGCTTAATTCTTCTTCCTGATGGGAAAATAGAGTGACCTGTGCCTGTCCCAACACCTAGAGCTAGTCTCTCATTGCTTCCCCCTCTTCCCTTCATCCTCAGGACAAATTGCAACCTGTACGGAACAGGAGGTTAAAGGTGCTGATTCTCCAAGGAGGGAGATGGCTAGTAAATCGGCTGGAATGGCGAACCCGAGCAAAGGAGATGAGAAATGAGGTACGTTTTAGAAACCTTTCCCGATCACACGGTGTACCATCTTCTGGGTTTCTCATGCCTGTTTTCGACGTAGGAAGATGCCCTTGAACCTGGAGATTTGGGACCCATGGGATGGGTACCATGCAGTATTACTTGAAAGGGTCTGCGTTGGCTCACCCAACCTCACCGAACCTCTCAGTCCCAAGAGTGTCCACCCTTATGTCTCAACCAGCTGTGGGTCTAGATATGGTCAATCCAGGTTGCATCACAGCCCCTGAACGAATTTTGTAAGAATTTCTCTCTCTTTCACTGTCTTTGTTTCACGGGTTTTGAAAAGTAATTTATTTTTATAATGGGGTTTAGCTGCTTTTCACGGCTGTGTTTATGCCGCTTTACACCCCCTTGACTCACTTACAGAGAGATATCAATACATAGGTTTGAAGATTCTTACTAGTCAGATATATTCTTGTGCGGTGAATAGGGGGTGTTGAGTCCAGTTCACTGAAAAAGGAATAGGTCTTGTCTCTTACATATTGGGTTTATGGAACGGTATCGGAGCTAATTTGAAACCCTTGTTTTATGCATCACCCCACCTCACCTTTCCCGTTCAGCAGCCATAGTGTGTTTCCTAAACATGTGACTCTGTTCTGTTTTGCAATTCAGTTCAAGTGTAGCGGTTTTTACATTCCCTCTAGAAGTGATATCTTATGATAAGTGTCTTTTTCTGTGTGACTTATTTCACTTAGAATCGTCGTACCTAAATCCACTCATCGTGCTGCTACTAGCCTTATGACGTTGATTTCATGGCTGAGTGATATTCCATTGTACATGAGGACCACAACTTCTTTATCCATTTTTCTCTTTCCAAGGATATTTAAGGTGTAATGAAGTGGGGGTTCTTGTCCACAGAGCAGCCCTAAACTTTGGGGTGCCTGTGTCTTGCTGATTTTTAGTTTTCCCAATTTATACGGCCATGAGTGGAAGTGCCCTATGCTCTCCAAGCTGTGTTTTTAGATGTTTCAGAACACACCGTACACTTCTCCGGAGTGCCTGTTGGCAATTTACATCCCACCCATCAGCGTAGCAAGGCTCCCATTTCTCCATGGCCGGTCCTGCATTTCTGGTGTGGACACTTTTTTCCCCATGGCCCTTTTGCCCGCTGGGAAGCGAGACTTCTTTGGAGCGCTGATTGGCCTTTCCAGGTTGCTTGGTTGGCCAAAAAGGGCGTATGCGTTTTTTCCTGAATATATTCAGGAAAAAACGCATACGCCCTTTTTGGCCAAGGGCATCATTGTCCACGTTTTGCCGCTTTTCATGTGCTTTCAAGGCGATTCGAATCTACCTCCTGAAATCTGTTTCCTGCAATTCTGCCTTGCTTTCAAAGCCTCTTCGTTGCCTTCCCTTAATATATTTGTGGACGAGAGGTATCATTTAAAACTCTGCAGGTTTGTGAATTGCAGTGCCCCTGAGCTCCATTTTTCAACTCGCTTTTTTGGGAGCTGGCCGCAAAAGCGCAGGATTGCTTCAGGCCCTCTTCTGGTTCTGGGGGGCAGGCTGAGCTTGTGCTTAATTCTTCTTCCTGATGGGAAAATAGAGTGACCTGTGCCTGTCCCAACACCTAGAGCTAGTCTCTCATTGGTTCCCCCTCTTCCCGTTCATCCTCAGGACAAATTGCAACCTGTACGGAACAGGAGGTTAAAGGTGCTGATTCTCCAAGGAGGGAGATGGCTAGTAAATCGGCTGGAATGGCGAACCCGAGCAAAGGAGATGAGAAATGAGGTGCGTTTTAGAAACCTTTCCCGATCACACCGTGTACCATCTTCTGGGTTTCTCATGCCTGTTTTCTACGTAGGAAGATGCCCTTGAACCTGGAGATTTGGGACCCATGGGATGGGTACCATGCAGTATTACTTGAAAGGGTCTGCGTTGGCTCACCCAACCTCACCGAACCTCTCAGCCCCAAGAGTGTCCACCCTTATGTCTCAATCAGCTGTGGGTCTAGATATGGTCAATCCAGGTTGCATCACAGCCCCTGAACGAATTTTGTCAGAATTTCTCTCTCTTTCACTGTCTTTGTTTCACGGGTTTTGAAAAGCAATTTATTTTTATAATGGGGTTTAGCTGCTTTTCACGGCTGTGTTTATGCCGCTTTACACCCCCTTGACTCACTTACAGAGAGATATCAATACATAGGTTTGAAGATTCTTACTAGTCAGATATATTCTTGTGCGGTGAATAGGGGGTGTTGAGTCCAGTTCACTGAAAAAGGAATAGGTCTTGTCTCTTACATATTGGGTTTATGGAACGGTATCTGAGCTAATTTGAAACCCTTGTTTTATGCATCACCCCACGTCACCTTTCCCGTTCAGCAGCCATAGTGTGTTTCCTAAACGTGGGACTCTGTTCTGTTTTGCAATTCAGTTCAAGTGTAGCGGTTTTTACATTCCCTCTAGAAGTGATATATTATGATAAGTGTCTTTTTCTGTGTGACTTATTTCACTTAGAATCGTCGTACCTAAATCCACTCATCGTGCTGCTACTAGCCTTATGACGTTGATTTCATGGCTGAGTGATATTCCATTGTACATGAGGACCACAACTTCTTTATCCATTTTTCTCTTTCCTAGGATATTTAAGGTGTAATGAAGTGGGGGTTCTTGTCCACAGAGCAGCCCTAAACTTTGGGGTGCCTGTGTCTTGCTGATTTTTAGTTTTCCCAATTTATACGGCCATGAGTGGAAGTGCCCTATGCTCTCCAAGCTGTGTTTTTTAGATGTTTCAGAACACACCGTACACTTCTCCAGAGTGGCTGTTGGCAATTTACATCCCACCCATCAGCGTAGCAAGGCTCCCATTTCTCCATGGCCGGTCCTGCATTTCTGGTGTGGACACTTTTTTCCGCATGGCCCTTTTGCCCGCTGGGAAGCGAGACTTCTTTGGAGCGCTAATTGGCCTTTCCAGGTTGCTTGGTTGGCCAAAAAGGGCGTATGCGTTTTTTCCTGAATATATTCAGGAAAAAACGCATACGCCCTTTTTGGCCAAGGGCATCATTGTCCACGTTTTGCCGCTTTTCATGTGCTTTCAAGGCGATTCGAATCTACCTCCTGAAATCTGTTTCCTGCAATTCTGCCTTGCTTTCAAAGCCTCTTCGTTGCCTTCCCTTAATATATTTGTGGACAAGAGGTATCATTTAAAACTCTGCAGGTTTGTGAATTGCAGTGCCCCTGAGCTCCATTTTTCAACTCGCTTTTTTGGGAGCTGGCCGCAAAAGCGCAGGATTGCTTCAGGCCCTCTTCTGGTTCTGGGGGGCAGGCTGAGCTTGTGCTTAATTCTTCTTCCTGATGGGAAAATAGAGTGACCTGTGCCTGTCCCAACACCTAGAGCTAGTCTCTCATTGCTTCCCCCTCTTCCCTTCATCCTCAGGACAAATTGCAACCTGTACGGAACAGGAGGTTAAAGGTGCTGATTCTCCAAGGAGGGAGATGGCTAGTAAATCGGCTGGAATGGCGAACCCGAGCAAAGGAGATGAGAAATGAGGTACGTTTTAGAAACCTTTCCCGATCACACGGTGTACCATCTTCTGGGTTTCTCATGCCTGTTTTCGACGTAGGAAGATGCCCTTGAACCTGGAGATTTGGGACCCATGGGATGGGTACCATGCAGTATTACTTGAAAGGGTCTGCGTTGGCTCACCCAACCTCACCGAACCTCTCAGTCCCAAGAGTGTCCACCCTTATGTCTCAACCAGCTGTGGGTCTAGATATGGTCAATCCAGGTTGCATCACAGCCCCTGAACGAATTTTGTAAGAATTTCTCTCTCTTTCACTGTCTTTGTTTCACGGGTTTTGAAAAGTAATTTATTTTTATAATGGGGTTTAGCTGCTTTTCACGGCTGTGTTTATGCCGCTTTACACCCCCTTGACTCACTTACAGAGAGATATCAATACATAGGTTTGAAGATTCTTACTAGTCAGATATATTCTTGTGCGGTGAATAGGGGGTGTTGAGTCCAGTTCACTGAAAAAGGAATAGGTCTTGTCTCTTACATATTGGGTTTATGGAACGGTATCGGAGCTAATTTGAAACCCTTGTTTTATGCATCACCCCACCTCACCTTTCCCGTTCAGCAGCCATAGTGTGTTTCCTAAACATGTGACTCTGTTCTGTTTTGCAATTCAGTTCAAGTGTAGCGGTTTTTACATTCCCTCTAGAAGTGATATCTTATGATAAGTGTCTTTTTCTGTGTGACTTATTTCACTTAGAATCGTCGTACCTAAATCCACTCATCGTGCTGCTACTAGCCTTATGACGTTGATTTCATGGCTGAGTGATATTCCATTGTACATGAGGACCACAACTTCTTTATCCATTTTTCTCTTTCCAAGGATATTTAAGGTGTAATGAAGTGGGGGTTCTTGTCCACAGAGCAGCCCTAAACTTTGGGGTGCCTGTGTCTTGCTGATTTTTAGTTTTCCCAATTTATACGGCCATGAGTGGAAGTGCCCTATGCTCTCCAAGCTGTGTTTTTAGATGTTTCAGAACACACCGTACACTTCTCCGGAGTGCCTGTTGGCAATTTACATCCCACCCATCAGCGTAGCAAGGCTCCCATTTCTCCATGGCCGGTCCTGCATTTCTGGTGTGGACACTTTTTTCCCCATGGCCCTTTTGCCCGCTGGGAAGCGAGACTTCTTTGGAGCGCTGATTGGCCTTTCCAGGTTGCTTGGTTGGCCAAAAAGGGCGTATGCGTTTTTTCCTGAATATATTCAGGAAAAAACGCATACGCCCTTTTTGGCCAAGGGCATCATTGTCCACGTTTTGCCGCTTTTCATGTGCTTTCAAGGCGATTCGAATCTACCTCCTGAAATCTGTTTCCTGCAATTCTGCCTTGCTTTCAAAGCCTCTTCGTTGCCTTCCCTTAATATATTTGTGGACGAGAGGTATCATTTAAAACTCTGCAGGTTTGTGAATTGCAGTGCCCCTGAGCTCCATTTTTCAACTCGCTTTTTTGGGAGCTGGCCGCAAAAGCGCAGGATTGCTTCAGGCCCTCTTCTGGTTCTGGGGGGCAGGCTGAGCTTGTGCTTAATTCTTCTTCCTGATGGGAAAATAGAGTGACCTGTGCCTGTCCCAACACCTAGAGCTAGTCTCTCATTGGTTCCCCCTCTTCCCGTTCATCCTCAGGACAAATTGCAACCTGTACGGAACAGGAGGTTAAAGGTGCTGATTCTCCAAGGAGGGAGATGGCTAGTAAATCGGCTGGAATGGCGAACCCGAGCAAAGGAGATGAGAAATGAGGTGCGTTTTAGAAACCTTTCCCGATCACACGGTGTACCATCTTCTGGGTTTCTCATGCCTGTTTTCGACGTAGGAAGATGCCCTTGAACCTGGAGATTTGGGACCCATGGGATGGGTACCATGCAGTATTACTTGAAAGGGTCTGCGTTGGCTCACCCAACCTCACCGAACCTCTCAGCCCCAAGAGTGTCCACCCTTATGTCTCAATCAGCTGTGGGTCTAGATATGGTCAATCCAGGTTGCATCACAGCCCCTGAACGAATTTTGTCAGAATTTCTCTCTCTTTCACTGTCTTTGTTTCACGGGTTTTGAAAAGTAATTTATTTTTATAATGGGGTTTAGCTGCTTTTCACGGCTGTGTTTATGCCGCTTTACACCCCCTTGACTCACTTACAGAGAGATATCAATACATAGGTTTGAAGATTCTTACTAGTCAGATATATTCTTGTGCGGTGAATAGGGGGTGTTGAGTCCAGTTCACTGAAAAAGGAATAGGTCTTGTCTCTTACATATTGGGTTTATGGAACGGTATCTGAGCTAATTTGAAACCCTTGTTTTATGCATCACCCCACGTCACCTTTCCCGTTCAGCAGCCATAGTGTGTTTCCTAAACGTGGGACTCTGTTCTGTTTTGCAATTCAGTTCAAGTGTAGCGGGTTTTACATTCCCTCTAGAAGTGATATATTATGATAAGTGTCTTTTTCTGTGTGACTTATTTCACTTAGAATCGTCGTACCTAAATCCACTCATCGTGCTGCTACTAGCCTTATGACGTTGATTTCATGGCTGAGTGATATTCCATTGTACATGAGGACCACAACTTCTTTATCCATTTTTCTCTTTCCTAGGATATTTAAGGTGTAATGAAGTGGGGGTTCTTGTCCACAGAGCAGCCCTAAACTTTGGGGTGCCTGTGTCTTGCTGATTTTTAGTTTTCCCAATTTATACGCCCATGAGTGGAAGTGCCCTATGCTCTCCAAGCTGTGTTTTTTAGATGTTTCAGAACACACCGTACACTTCTCCAGAGTGGCTGTTGGCAATTTACATCCCACCCATCAGCGTAGCAAGGCTCCCATTTCTCCATGGCCGGTCCTGCATTTCTGGTTTGGACACTTTTTTCCGCATGGCCCTTTTGCCCGCTGGGAAGCGAGACTTCTTTGGAGCGCTAATTGGCCTTTCCAGGTTGCTTGGTTGGCCAAAAAGGGCGTATGCGTTTTTTCCTGAATATATTCAGGAAAAAACGCATACGCCCTTTTTGGCCAAGGGCATCATTGTCCACGTTTTGCCGCTTTTCATGTGCTTTCAAGGCGATTCGAATCTACCTCCTGAAATCTGTTTCCTGCAATTCTGCCTTGCTTTCAAAGCCTCTTCGTTGCCTTCCCTTAATATATTTGTGGATGAGAGGTATCATTTAAAACTCTGCAGGTTTGTGAATTGCAGTGCCCCTGGGCTCCATTTTTCAACTCGCTTTTTTGGGAGCTGGCCGCAAAAGCGCAGGATTGCTTCAGGCCCTCTTCTGGTTCTGGGGGGCAGGCTGAGCTTGTGCTTAATTCTTCTTCCTGATGGGAAAATAGAGTGACCTGTGCCTGTCCCAACACCTAGAGCTAGTCTCTCATTGGTTCCCCCTCTTCCCCTTCATCCTCAGGACAAATTGCAACCTGTACGGAACAGGAGGTTAAAGGTGCTGATTCTCCAAGGAGGGAGATGGCTAGTAAATCGGCTGGAATGGCGAACCCGAGCAAAGGAGATGAGAAATGAGGTGCGTTTTAGAAACCTTTCCCGATCACACGGTGTACCATCTTCTGGGTTTCTCATGCCTGTTTTCGACGTAGGAAGATGCCCTTGAACCTGGAGATTTGGGACCCATGGGATGGGTACCATGCAGTATTACTTGAAAGGGTCTGCGTTGGCTCACCCAACCTCACCGAACCTCTCAGCCCCAAGAGTGTCCACCCTTATGTCTCAATCAGCTGTGGGTCTAGATATGGTCAATCCAGGTTGCATCACAGCCCCTGAACGAATTTTGTAAGAATTTCTCTCTCTTTCACTGTCTTTGTTTCACGGGTTTTGAAAAGTAATTTATTTTTATAATGGGGTTTAGCTGCTTTTCACGGCTGTGTTTATGCCGCTTTACACCCCCTTGACTCACTTACAGAGAGATATCAATACATAGGTTTGAAGATTCTTACTAGTCAGATATATTCTTGTGCGGTGAATAGGGGGTGTTGAGTCCAGTTCACTGAAAAAGGAATAGGTCTTGTCTCTTACATATTGGGTTTATGGAACGGTATCGGAGCTAATTTGAAACCCTTGTTTTATGCATCACCCCACCTCACCTTTCCCGTTCAGCAGCCATAGTGTGTTTCCTAAACATGTGACTCTGTTCTGTTTTGCAATTCAGTTCAAGTGTAGCGGTTTTTACATTCCCTCTAGAAGTGATATCTTATGATAAGTGTCTTTTTCTGTGTGACTTATTTCACTTAGAATCGTCGTACCTAAATCCACTCATCGTGCTGCTACTAGCCTTATGACGTTGATTTCATGGCTGAGTGATATTCCATTGTACATGAGGACCACAACTTCTTTATCCATTTTTCTCTTTCCTAGGATATTTAAGGTGTAATGAAGTGGGGGTTCTTGTCCACAGAGCAGCCCTAAACTTTGGGGTGCCTGTGTCTTGCTGATTTTTAGTTTTCCCAGTTTACACGCCCATGAGTGGAAGTGCCCTATGCTCTCCAAGCTGTGTTTTTAGATGTTTCGGAACACACCGTACACTTCTCCGGAGTGCCTGTTGGCAATTTACATCCCACCCATCAGCGTAGCAAGGCTCCCATTTCTCCATGGCCGGTCCTGCATTTCTGGTGTGGACACTTTTTTCCCCATGGCCCTTTTGCCCGCTGGGAAGCGAGACTTCTTTGGAGCGCTGATTGGCCTTTCCAGGTTGCTTGGTTGGCCAAAAAGGGCGTATGCGTTTTTTCCTGAATATATTCAGGAAACAACCCATACGCCCTTTTTGGCAAAGGGCATCATTGTCCACGTTTTGCCGCTTTTCATGTGCTTTCAAGGCGATTCGAATCTACCTCTTGAAATCTGTTTACTGCAATTCTGCCTTGCTTTCAAAGCCTCTTCGTTGCCTTCCCTTAATATATTTGTGGGCGAGAGGTATCATTTAAAACTCTGCAGGTTTGTGAATTGCAGTGCCCCTGAGCTCCATTTTTCAACTCGCTTTTTTGGGAGCTGGCCGCAAAAGCGCAGGATTGCTTCAGGCCCTCTTCTGGTTCTGGGGGGCAGGCTGAGCTTGTGCTTAATTCTTCTTCCTGATGGGAAAATAGAGTGACCTGTGCCTGTCCCAACACCTAGAGCTAGTCTCTCATTGGTTCCCCCTCTTCCCTTCATCCTCAGGACAAATTGCAACCTGTACGGAACAGGAGGTTAAAGGTGCTGATTCTCCAAGGAGGGAGATGGCTAGTAAATCGGCTGGAATGGCGAACCCGAGCAAAGGAGATGAGAAATGAGGTGCGTTTTAGAAACCTTTCCCGATCACACGGTGTACCATCTTCTGGGTTTCTCATGCCTGTTTTCGACGTAGGAAGATGCCCTTGAACCTGGAGATTTGGGACCCATGGGATGGGTACCATGCAGTATTACTTGAAAGGGTCTGCGTTGGCTCACCCAACCTCACCGAACCTCTCAGCCCCAAGAGTGTCCACCCTTATGTCTCAATCAGCTGTGGGTCTAGATATGGTCAATCCAGGTTGCATCACAGCCCCTGAACGAATTTTGTAAGAATTTCTCTCTCTTTCACTGTCTTTGTTTCACGGGTTTTGAAAAGTAATTTATTTTTATAATGGGGTTTAGCTGCTTTTCACGGCTGTGTTTATGCCGCTTTACACCCCCTTGACTCACTTACAGAGAGATATCAATACATAGGTTTGAAGATTCTTACTAGTCAGATATATTCTTGTGCGGTGAATAGGGGGTGTTGAGTCCAGTTCACTGAAAAAGGAATAGGTCTTGTCTCTTACATATTGGGTTTATGGAACGGTATCGGAGCTAATTTGAAACCCTTGTTTTATGCATCACCCCACCTCACCTTTCCCGTTCAGCAGCCATAGTGTGTTTCCTAAACATGTGACTCTGTTCTGTTTTGCAATTCAGTTCAAGTGTAGCGGTTTTTACATTCCCTCTAGAAGTGATATCTTATGATAAGTGTCTTTTTCTGTGTGACTTATTTCACTTAGAATCGTCGTACCTAAATCCACTCATCGTGCTGCTACTAGCCTTATGACGTTGATTTCATGGCTGAGTGATATTCCATTGTACATGAGGACCACAACTTCTTTATCCATTTTTCTCTTTCCTAGGATATTTAAGGTGTAATGAAGTGGGGGTTCTTGTCCACAGAGCAGCCCTAAACTTTGGGGTGCCTGTGTCTTGCTGATTTTTAGTTTTCCCAGTTTACACGCCCATGAGTGGAAGTGCCCTATGCTCTCCAAGCTGTGTTTTTAGATGTTTCGGAACACACCGTACACTTCTCCGGAGTGCCTGTTGGCAATTTACATCCCACCCATCAGCGTAGCAAGGCTCCCATTTCTCCATGGCCGGTCCTGCATTTCTGGTGTGGACACTTTTTTCCCCATGGCCCTTTTGCCCGCTGGGAAGCGAGACTTCTTTGGAGCGCTGATTGGCCTTTCCAGGTTGCTTGGTTGGCCAAAAAGGGCGTATGCGTTTTTTCCTGAATATATTCAGGAAACAACCCATACGCCCTTTTTGGCAAAGGGCATCATTGTCCACGTTTTGCCGCTTTTCATGTGCTTTCAAGGCGATTCGAATCTACCTCTTGAAATCTGTTTACTGCAATTCTGCCTTGCTTTCAAAGCCTCTTCGTTGCCTTCCCTTAATATATTTGTGGGCGAGAGGTATCATTTAAAACTCTGCAGGTTTGTGAATTGCAGTGCCCCTGAGCTCCATTTTTCAACTCGCTTTTTTGGGAGCTGGCCGCAAAAGCGCAGGATTGCTTCAGGCCCTCTTCTGGTTCTGGGGGGCAGGCTGAGCTTGTGCTTAATTCTTCTTCCTGATGGGAAAATAGAGTGACCTGTGCCTGTCCCAACACCTAGAGCTAGTCTCTCATTGGTTCCCCCTCTTCCCTTCATCCTCAGGACAAATTGCAACCTGTACGGAACAGGAGGTTAAAGGTGCTGATTCTCCAAGGAGGGAGATGGCTAGTAAATCGGCTGGAATGGCGAACCCGAGCAAAGGAGATGAGAAATGAGGTGCGTTTTAGAAACCTTTCCCGATCACACAGTGTACCATCTTCTGGGTTTCTCATGCCTGTTTTCGACGTAGGAAGATGCCCTTGAACCTGGAGATTTGGGACCCATGGGATGGGTACCATGCCGTATTACTTGAAAGGGTCTGCGTTGGCTCACCCAACCTCACCGAACCTCTCAGCCCCAAGAGTGTCCACCCTTATGTCTCAATCAGCTGTGGGTCTAGATATGGTCAATCCAGGTTGCATCACAGCCCCTGAACGAATTTTGTAAGAATTATTCTCTCTTTCACTGTCTTTGTTTCACGGGTTTTGAAAAGTAATTTATTTTTATAATGGGGTTTAGCTGCTTTTCACGGCTGTGTTTATGCCGCTTTACACCCCCTTGACTAATTAACGGAGAGATATCAATACATAGGTTTGACGATTCTTACTAGTCAGATATATTCTTGTGCGGTGAATAGGGGGTGTTGAGTCCAGTTCACTGAAAAAGGAATAGGTCTTGTCTCTTACATATTGGGTTTATGGAACGGTATCGGAGCTAATTTGAAACCCTTGTTTTATGCATCACCCCACCTCACCTTTCCCGTTCAGCAGCCATAGTGTGTTTCCTAAACGTGGGACTCTGTTCTGTTTTGCAATTCAGTTCAAGTGTAGCGGTTTTTACATTCCCTCTAGAAGTGATATATTATGATAAGTGTCTTTTTCTGTCTGACTTATTTCACTTAGAATCGTCGTACCTAAATCCACTCATCGTGCTGCTACTAGCCTTATGACGTTGATTTCATGGCTGAGTGATATTCCATTGTACATGAGGACCACAACTTCTTTATCCATTTTTCTCTTTCCTAGGATATTTAAGGTGTAATGAAGTGGGGGTTCTTGTCCACAGAGCAGCCCTAAACTTTGGGGTGCCTGTGTCTTGCTGATTTTTAGTTTTCCCAATTTACACGCCCATGAGTGGAAGTGCCCTATGCTCTCCAAGCTGTGTTTTTAGATGTTTCAGAACACACCGTACACTTCTCCGGAGTGCCTGTTGGCAATTTACATCCCACCCATCAGCGTAGCAAGGCTCCCATTTCTCCATGGCCGGTCCTGCATTTCTGGTGTGGACACTTTTTTCCCCATGGCCCTTTTGCCCGCTGGGAAGCGAGACTTCTTTGGAGCGCTGATTGGCCTTTCCAGGTTGCTTGGTTGGCCAAAAAGGGCGTATGCGTTTTTTCCTGAATATATTCAGGAAAAAACCCATACGCCCTTTTTGGCCAAGGGCATCATTGTCCACGTTTTGCCGCTTTTCATGTGCTTTCAAGGCGATTCGAATCTACCTCTTGAAATCTGTTTCCTGCAATTCTGCCTTGCTTTCAAAGCCTCTTCGTTGCCTTCCCTTAATATATTTGTGGGCGAGAGGTATCATTTAAAACTCTGCAGGTTTGTGAATTGCAGTGCCCCTGAGCTCCATTTTTCAACTCGCTTTTTTGGGAGCTGGCCGCAAAAGCGCAGGATTGCTTCAGGCCCTCTTCTGGTTCTGGGGGGCAGGCTGAGCTTGTGCTTAATTCTTCTTCCTGATGGGAAAATAGAGTGACCTGTGCCTGTCCCAACACCTAGAGCTAGTCTCTCATTGGTTCCCCCTCTTCCCTTCATCCTCAGGACAAATTGCAACCTGTATGGAACAGGAGGTTAAAGGTGCTGATTCTCCAAGGAGGGAGATGGCTAGTAAATCGGCTGGAATGGCGAACCCGAGCAAAGGAGATGAGAAATGAGGTACGTTTTAGAAACCTTTCCCGATCACACGGTGTACCATCTTCTGGGTTTCTCATGCCTGTTTTCGACGTAGGAAGATGCCCTTGAACCTGGAGATTTGGGACCCATGGGATGGGTACCATGCAGTATTACTTGAAAGGGTCTGCGTTGGCTCACCCAACCTCACCGAACCTCTCAGTCCCAAGAGTGTCCACCCTTATGTCTCAATCAGCTGTGGGTCTAGATATGGTCAATCCAGGTTGCATCACAGCCCCTGAACGAATTTTGTAAGAATTTCTCTCTCTTTCACTGTCTTTGTTTCACGGGTTTTGAAAAGTAATTTATTTTTATAATGGGGTTTAGCTGCTTTTCACGGCTGTGTTTATGCCGCTTTACACCCCCTTGACTCACTTACAGAGAGATATCAATACATAGGTTTGAAGATTCTTACTAGTCAGATATATTCTTGTGCGGTGAATAGGGGGTGTTGAGTCCAGTTCACTGAAAAAGGAATAGGTCTTGTCTCTTACATATTGGGTTTATGGAACGGTATCGGAGCTAATTTGAAACCCTTGTTTTATGCATCACCCCACCTCACCTTTCCCGTTCAGCAGCCATAGTGTGTTTCCTAAACGTGGGACTCTGTTCTGTTTTGCAATTCAGTTCAAGTGTAGCGGTTTTTACATTCCCTCTAGAAGTGATATCTTATGATAAGTGTCTTTTTCTGTGTGACTTATTTCACTTAGAATCGTCGTACCTAAATCCACTCATCGTGCTGCTACTAGCCTTATGACGTTGATTTCATGGCTGAGTGATATTCCATTGTACATGAGGACCACAACTTCTTTATCCATTTTTCTCTTTCCTAGGATATGTAAGGTGTAATGAAGTGGGGGTTCTTGTCCACAGAGCAGCCCTAAACTTTGGGGTGCCTGTGTCTTGCTGATTTTTAGTTTTCCCAATTTATACGCCCATGAGTGGAAGTGCCCTATGCTCTCCAAGCTGTGTTTTTAGATGTTTCAGAACACACCGTACACTTCTCCGGAGTGCCTGTTGGCAATTTACATCCCACCCATCAGCGTAGCAAGGCTCCCATTTCTCCATGGCCGGTCCTGCATTTCTGGTGTGGACACTTTTTTCCCCATGGCCCTTTTGCCCGCTGGGAAGCGAGACTTCTTTGGAGCGCTGATTGGCCTTTCCAGGTTGCTTGGTTGGCCAAAAAGGGCGTATGCGTTTTTTCCTGAATATATTCAGGAAAAAACGCATACGCCCTTTTTGGCCAAGGGCATCATTGTCCACGTTTTGCCGCTTTTCATGTGCTTTCAAGGCGATTCGAATCTACCTCCTGAAATCTGTTTCCTGCAATTCTGCCTTGCTTTCAAAGCCTCTTCGTTGCCTTCCCTTAATATATTTGTGGACGAGAGGTATCATTTAAAACTCTGCAGGTTTGTGAATTGCAGTGCCCCTGAGCTCCATTTTTCAACTCGCTTTTTTGGGAGCTGGCCGCAAAAGCGCAGGATTGCTTCAGGCCCTCTTTTGGTTCTGGGGGGCAGGCTGAGCTTGTGCTTAATTCTTCTTCCTGATGGGAAAATAGAGTGACCTGTGCCTGTCCCAACACCTAGAGCTAGTCTCTCATTGGTTCCCCCTCTTCCCGTTCATCCTCAGGACAAATTGCAACCTGTACGGAACAGGAGGTTAAAGGTGCTGATTCTCCAAGGAGGGAGATGGCTAGTAAATCGGCTGGAATGGCGAACCCGAGCAAAGGAGATGAGAAATGAGGTGCGTTTTAGAAACCTTTCCCGATCACACGGTGTACCATCTTCTGGGTTTCTCATGCCTGTTTTCGACGTAGGAAGATGCCCTTGAACCTGGAGATTTGGGACCCATGGGATGGGTACCATGCAGTATTACTTGAAAGGGTCTGCGTTGGCTCACCCAACCTCACCGAACCTCTCAGCCCCAAGAGTGTCCACCCTTATGTCTCAATCAGCTGTGGGTCTAGATATGGTCAATCCAGGTTGCATCACAGCCCCTGAACGAATTTTGTAAGAATTTCTCTCTCTTTCACTGTCTTTGTTTCACGGGTTTTGAAAAGTAATTTATTTTTATAATGGGGTTTAGCTGCTTTTCACGGCTGTGTTTATGCCGCTTTACACCCCCTTGACTCACTTACAGAGAGATATCAATACATAGGTTTGAAGATTCTTACTAGTCAGATATATTCTTGTACGGTGAATAGGGGGTGTTGAGTCCAGTTCACTGAAAAAGGAATAGGTCTTGTCTCTTACATATTGGGTTTATGGAACGGTATCGGAGCTAATTTGAAACCCTTGTTTTATGCATCACCCCACCTCACCTTACCGGTTCAGCAGCCATAGTGTGTTTCCTAAACGTGGGACTCTGTTCTGTTTTGCAATTCAGTTCAAGTGTAGCGGTTTTTACATTCCCTCTAGAAGTGATATCTTATGATAAGTGTCTTTTTCTGTGTGACTTATTTCACTTAGAATTGTCGTACCTAAATCCACTCATCGTGCTGCTACTAGCCTTATGACGTTGATTTCATGGCTGAGTGATATTCCATTGTACATGAGGACCACAACTTCTTTATCCATTTTTCTCTTTCCTAGGATATTTAAGGTGTAATGAAGTGGGGGTTCTTGTCCACAGAGCAGCCCTAAACTTTGGGGTGCCTGTGTCTTGCTGATTTTTAGTTTTCCCAATTTATACGGCCATGAGTGGAAGTGCCCTATGCTCTCCAAGCTGTGTTTTTTAGATGTTTCAGAACACACCGTACACTTCTCCAGAGTGGCTGTTGGCAATTTACATCCCACCCATCAGCGTAGCAAGGCTCCCATTTCTCCATGGCCGGTCCTGCATTTCTGGTTTGGACACTTTTTTCCGCATGGCCCTTTTGCCCGCTGGGAACCGAGACTTCTTTGGAGCGCTAATTGGCCTTTCCAGGTTGCTTGGTTGGCCAAAAAGGGCGTATGCGTTTTTTCCTGAATATATTCAGGAAAAAACGCATACGCCCTTTTTGGCCAAGGGCATCATTGTCCACGTTTTGCCGCTTTTCATGTGCTTTCAAGGCGATTCGAATCTACCTCCTGAAATCTGTTTCCTGCAATTCTGCCTTGCTTTCAAAGCCTCTTCGTTGCCTTCCCTTAATATATTTGTGGACAAGAGGTATCATTTAAAACTCTGCAGGTTTGTGAATTGCAGTGCCCCTGAGCTCCATTTTTCAACTCGCTTTTTTGGGAGCTGGCCGCAAAAGCGCAGGATTGCTTCAGGCCCTCTTCTGGTTCTGGGGGGCAGGCTGAGCTTGTGCTTAATTCTTCTTCCTGATGGGAAAATAGAGTGACCTGTGCCTGTCCCAACACCTAGAGCTAGTCTCTCATTGCTTCCCCCTCTTCCCTTCATCCTCAGGACAAATTGCAACCTGTACGGAACAGGAGGTTAAAGGTGCTGATTCTCCAAGGAGGGAGATGGCTAGTAAATCGGCTGGAATGGCGAACCCGAGCAAAGGAGATGAGAAATGAGGTACGTTTTAGAAACCTTTCCCGATCACACGGTGTACCATCTTCTGGGTTTCTCATGCCTGTTTTCGACGTAGGAAGATGCCCTTGAACCTGGAGATTTGGGACCCATGGGATGGGTACCATGCAGTATTACTTGAAAGGGTCTGCGTTGGCTCACCCAACCTCACCGAACCTCTCAGTCCCAAGAGTGTCCACCCTTATGTCTCAACCAGCTGTGGGTCTAGATATGGTCAATCCAGGTTGCATCACAGCCCCTGAACGAATTTTGTAAGAATTTCTCTCTCTTTCACTGTCTTTGTTTCACGGGTTTTGAAAAGTAATTTATTTTTATAATGGGGTTTAGCTGCTTTTCACGGCTGTGTTTATGCCGCTTTACACCCCCTTGACTCACTTACAGAGAGATATCAATACATAGGTTTGAAGATTCTTACTAGTCAGATATATTCTTGTGCGGTGAATAGGGGGTGTTGAGTCCAGTTCACTGAAAAAGGAATAGGTCTTGTCTCTTACATATTGGGTTTATGGAACGGTATCGGAGCTAATTTGAAACCCTTGTTTTATGCATCACCCCACCTCACCTTTCCCGTTCAGCAGCCATAGTGTGTTTCCTAAACATGTGACTCTGTTCTGTTTTGCAATTCAGTTCAAGTGTAGCGGTTTTTACATTCCCTCTAGAAGTGATATCTTATGATAAGTGTCTTTTTCTGTGTGACTTATTTCACTTAGAATCGTCGTACCTAAATCCACTCATCGTGCTGCTACTAGCCTTATGACGTTGATTTCATGGCTGAGTGATATTCCATTGTACATGAGGACCACAACTTCTTTATCCATTTTTCTCTTTCCAAGGATATTTAAGGTGTAATGAAGTGGGGGTTCTTGTCCACAGAGCAGCCCTAAACTTTGGGGTGCCTGTGTCTTGCTGATTTTTAGTTTTCCCAATTTATACGGCCATGAGTGGAAGTGCCCTATGCTCTCCAAGCTGTGTTTTTAGATGTTTCAGAACACACCGTACACTTCTCCGGAGTGCCTGTTGGCAATTTACATCCCACCCATCAGCGTAGCAAGGCTCCCATTTCTCCATGGCCGGTCCTGCATTTCTGGTGTGGACACTTTTTTCCCCATGGCCCTTTTGCCCGCTGGGAAGCGAGACTTCTTTGGAGCGCTGATTGGCCTTTCCAGGTTGCTTGGTTGGCCAAAAAGGGCGTATGCGTTTTTTCCTGAATATATTCAGGAAAAAACGCATACGCCCTTTTTGGCCAAGGGCATCATTGTCCACGTTTTGCCGCTTTTCATGTGCTTTCAAGGCGATTCGAATCTACCTCCTGAAATCTGTTTCCTGCAATTCTGCCTTGCTTTCAAAGCCTCTTCGTTGCCTTCCCTTAATATATTTGTGGACGAGAGGTATCATTTAAAACTCTGCAGGTTTGTGAATTGCAGTGCCCCTGAGCTCCATTTTTCAACTCGCTTTTTTGGGAGCTGGCCGCAAAAGCGCAGGATTGCTTCAGGCCCTCTTCTGGTTCTGGGGGGCAGGCTGAGCTTGTGCTTAATTCTTCTTCCTGATGGGAAAATAGAGTGACCTGTGCCTGTCCCAACACCTAGAGCTAGTCTCTCATTGGTTCCCCCTCTTCCCCTTCATCCTCAGGACAAATTGCAACCTGTACGGAACAGGAGGTTAAAGGTGCTGATTCTCCAAGGAGGGAGATGGCTAGTAAATCGGCTGGAATGGCGAACCCGAGCAAAGGAGATGAGAAATGAGGTGCGTTTTAGAAACCTTTCCCGATCACACGGTGTACCATCTTCTGGGTTTCTCATGCCTGTTTTCGACGTAGGAAGATGCCCTTGAACCTGGAGATTTGGGACCCATGGGATGGGTACCATGCAGTATTACTTGAAAGGGTCTGCGTTGGCTCACCCAACCTCACCGAACCTCTCAGCCCCAAGAGTGTCCACCCTTATGTCTCAATCAGCTGTGGGTCTAGATATGGTCAATCCAGGTTGCATCACAGCCCCTGAACGAATTTTGTCAGAATTTCTCTCTCTTTCACTGTCTTTGTTTCACGGGTTTTGAAAAGTAATTTATTTTTATAATGGGGTTTAGCTGCTTTTCACGGCTGTGTTTATGCCGCTTTACACCCCCTTGACTCACTTACAGAGAGATATCAATACATAGGTTTGAAGATTCTTACTAGTCAGATATATTCTTGTGCGGTGAATAGGGGGTGTTGAGTCCAGTTCACTGAAAAAGGAATAGGTCTTGTCTCTTACATATTGGGTTTATGGAACGGTATCTGAGCTAATTTGAAACCCTTGTTTTATGCATCACCCCACCTCACCTTTCCCGTTCAGCAGCCATAGTGTGTTTCCTAAACGTGGGACTCTGTTCTGTTTTGCAATTCAGTTCAAGTGTAGCGGTTTTTACATTCCCTCTAGAAGTGATATATTATGATAAGTGTCTTTTTCTGTGTGACTTATTTCACTTAGAATCGTCGTACCTAAATCCACTCATCGTGCTGCTACTAGCCTTATGACGTTGATTTCATGGCTGAGTGATATTCCATTGTACATGAGGACCACAACTTCTTTATCCATTTTTCTCTTTCCTAGGATATTTAAGGTGTAATGAAGTGGGGGTTCTTGTCCACAGAGCAGCCCTAAACTTTGGGGTGCCTGTGTCTTGCTGATTTTTAGTTTTCCCAATTTATACGCCCATGAGTGGAAGTGCCCTATGCTCTCCAAGCTGTGTTTTTTAGATGTTTCAGAACACACCGTACACTTCTCCAGAGTGGCTGTTGGCAATTTACATCCCACCCATCAGCGTAGCAAGGCTCCCATTTCTCCATGGCCGGTCCTGCATTTCTGGTTTGGACACTTTTTTCCGCATGGCCCTTTTGCCCGCTGGGAAGCGAGACTTCTTTGGAGCGCTAATTGGCCTTTCCAGGTTGCTTGGTTGGCCAAAAAGGGCGTATGCGTTTTTTCCTGAATATATTCAGGAAAAAACGCATACGCCCTTTTTGGCCAAGGGCATCATTGTCCACGTTTTGCCGCTTTTCATGTGCTTTCAAGGCGATTCGAATCTACCTCCTGAAATCTGTTTCCTGCAATTCTGCCTTGCTTTCAAAGCCTCTTCGTTGCCTTCCCTTAATATATTTGTGGATGAGAGGTATCATTTAAAACTCTGCAGGTTTGTGAATTGCAGTGCCCCTGGGCTCCATTTTTCAACTCGCTTTTTTGGGAGCTGGCCGCAAAAGCGCAGGATTGCTTCAGGCCCTCTTCTGGTTCTGGGGGGCAGGCTGAGCTTGTGCTTAATTCTTCTTCCTGATGGGAAAATAGAGTGACCTGTGCCTGTCCCAACACCTAGAGCTAGTCTCTCATTGGTTCCCCCTCTTCCCCTTCATCCTCAGGACAAATTGCAACCTGTACGGAACAGGAGGTTAAAGGTGCTGATTCTCCAAGGAGGGAGATGGCTAGTAAATCGGCTGGAATGGCGAACCCGAGCAAAGGAGATGAGAAATGAGGTGCGTTTTAGAAACCTTTCCCGATCACACGGTGTACCATCTTCTGGGTTTCTCATGCCTGTTTTCGACGTAGGAAGATGCCCTTGAACCTGGAGATTTGGGACCCATGGGATGGGTACCATGCAGTATTACTTGAAAGGGTCTGCGTTGGCTCACCCAACCTCACCGAACCTCTCAGCCCCAAGAGTGTCCACCCTTATGTCTCAATCAGCTGTGGGTCTAGATATGGTCAATCCAGGTTGCATCACAGCCCCTGAACGAATTTTGTAAGAATTTCTCTCTCTTTCACTGTCTTTGTTTCACGGGTTTTGAAAAGTAATTTATTTTTATAATGGGGTTTAGCTGCTTTTCACGGCTGTGTTTATGCCGCTTTACACCCCCTTGACTCACTTACAGAGAGATATCAATACATAGGTTTGAAGATTCTTACTAGTCAGATATATTCTTGTGCGGTGAATAGGGGGTGTTGAGTCCAGTTCACTGAAAAAGGAATAGGTCTTGTCTCTTACATATTGGGTTTATGGAACGGTATCGGAGCTAATTTGAAACCCTTGTTTTATGCATCACCCCACCTCACCTTTCCCGTTCAGCAGCCATAGTGTGTTTCCTAAACATGTGACTCTGTTCTGTTTTGCAATTCAGTTCAAGTGTAGCGGTTTTTACATTCCCTCTAGAAGTGATATCTTATGATAAGTGTCTTTTTCTGTGTGACTTATTTCACTTAGAATCGTCGTACCTAAACCCACTCATCGTGCTGCTACTAGCCTTATGACGTTGATTTCATGGCTGAGTGATATTCCATTGTACATGAGGACCACAACTTCTTTATCCATTTTTCTCTTTCCTAGGATATTTAAGGTGTAATGAAGTGGGGGTTCTTGTCCACAGAGCAGCCCTAAACTTTGGGGTGCCTGTGTCTTGCTGATTTTTAGTTTTCCCAATTTACACGCCCATGAGTGGAAGTGCCCTATGCTCTCCAAGCTGTGTTTTTAGATGTTTCAGAACACACCGTACACTTCTCCGGAGTGCCTGTTGGCAATTTACATCCCACCCATCAGCGTAGCAAGGCTCCCATTTCTCCATGGCCGGTCCTGCATTTCTGGTGTGGACACTTTTTTCCCCATGGCCCTTTTGCCCGCTGGGAAGCGAGACTTCTTTGGAGCGCTGATTGGCCTTTCCAGGTTGCTTGGTTGGCCAAAAAGGGCGTATGCGTTTTTTCCTGAATATATTCAGGAAAAAACCCATACGCCCTTTTTGGCCAAGGGCATCATTGTCCACGTTTTGCCGCTTTTCATGTGCTTTCAAGGCGATTCGAATCTACCTCTTGAAATCTGTTTCCTGCAATTCTGCCTTGCTTTCAAAGCCTCTTCGTTGCCTTCCCTTAATATATTTGTGGGCGAGAGGTATCATTTAAAACTCTGCAGGTTTGTGAATTGCAGTGCCCCTGAGCTCCATTTTTCAACTCGCTTTTTTGGGAGCTGGCCGCAAAAGCGCAGGATTGCTTCAGGCCCTCTTCTGGTTCTGGGGGGCAGGCTGAGCTTGTGCTTAATTCTTCTTCCTGATGGGAAAATAGAGTGACCTGTGCCTGTCCCAACACCTAGAGCTAGTCTCTCATTGGTTCCCCCTCTTCCCTTCATCCTCAGGACAAATTGCAACCTGTACGGAACAGGAGGTTAAAGGTGCTGATTCTCCAAGGAGGGAGATGGCTAGTAAATCGGCTGGAATGGCGAACCCGAGCAAAGGAGATGAGAAATGAGGTGCGTTTTAGAAACCTTTCCCGATCACACGGTGTACCATCTTCTGGGTTTCTCATGCCTGTTTTCGACGTAGGAAGATGCCCTTGAACCTGGAGATTTGGGACCCATGGGATGGGTACCATGCCGTATTACTTGAAAGGGTCTGCGTTGGCTCACCCAACCTCACCGAACCTCTCAGCCCCAAGAGTGTCCACCCTTATGTCTCAATCAGCTGTGGGTCTAGATATGGTCAATCCAGGTTGCATCACAGCCCCTGAACGAATTTTGTAAGAATTATTCTCTCTTTCACTGTCTTTGTTTCACGGGTTTTGAAAAGTAATTTATTTTTATAATGGGGTTTAGCTGCTTTTCACGGCTGTGTTTATGCCGCTTTACACCCCCTTGACTAATTAACGGAGAGATATCAATACATAGGTTTGACGATTCTTACTAGTCAGATATATTCTTGTGCGGTGAATAGGGGGTGTTGAGTCCAGTTCACTGAAAAAGGAATAGGTCTTGTCTCTTACATATTGGGTTTATGGAACGGTATCGGAGCTAATTTGAAACCCTTGTTTTATGCATCACCCCACCTCACCTTTCCCGTTCAGCAGCCATAGTGTGTTTCCTAAACGTGGGACTCTGTTCTGTTTTGCAATTCAGTTCAAGTGTAGCGGTTTTTACATTCCCTCTAGAAGTGATATATTATGATAAGTGTCTTTTTCTCTGTGACTTATTTCACTTAGAATCGTCGTACCTAAATCCACTCATCGTGCTGCTACTAGCCTTATGACGTTGATTTCATGGCTGAGTGATATTCCATTGTACATGAGGACCACAACTTCTTTATCCATTTTTCTCTTTCCTAGGATATTTAAGGTGTAATGAAGTGGGGGTTCTTGTCCACAGAGCAGCCCTAAACTTTGGGGTGCCTGTGTCTTGCTGATTTTTAGTTTTCCCAATTTATACGCCCATGAGTGGAAGTGCCCTATGCTCTCCAAGCTGTGTTTTTTAGATGTTTCAGAACACACCGTACACTTCTCCAGAGTGGCTGTTGGCAATTTACATCCCACCCATCAGCGTAGCAAGGCTCCCATTTCTCCATGGCCGGTCCTGCATTTCTGGTTTGGACACTTTTTTCCGCATGGCCCTTTTGCCCGCTGGGAAGCGAGACTTCTTTGGAGCGCTAATTGGCCTTTCCAGGTTGCTTGGTTGGCCAAAAAGGGCGTATGCGTTTTTTCCTGAATATATTCAGGAAAAAACGCATACGCCCTTTTTGGCCAAGGGCATCATTGTCCACGTTTTGCCGCTTTTCATGTGCTTTCAAGGCGATTCGAATCTACCTCCTGAAATCTGTTTCCTGCAATTCTGCCTTGCTTTCAAAGCCTCTTCGTTGCCTTCCCTTAATATATTTGTGGATGAGAGGTATCATTTAAAACTCTGCAGGTTTGTGAATTGCAGTGCCCCTGGGCTCCATTTTTCAACTCGCTTTTTTGGGAGCTGGCCGCAAAAGCGCAGGATTGCTTCAGGCCCTCTTCTGGTTCTGGGGGGCAGGCTGAGCTTGTGCTTAATTCTTCTTCCTGATGGGAAAATAGAGTGACCTGTGCCTGTCCCAACACCTAGAGCTAGTCTCTCATTGGTTCCCCCTCTTCCCCTTCATCCTCAGGACAAATTGCAACCTGTACGGAACAGGAGGTTAAAGGTGCTGATTCTCCAAGGAGGGAGATGGCTAGTAAATCGGCTGGAATGGCGAACCCGAGCAAAGGAGATGAGAAATGAGGTGCGTTTTAGAAACCTTTCCCGATCACACGGTGTACCATCTTCTGGGTTTCTCATGCCTGTTTTCGACGTAGGAAGATGCCCTTGAACCTGGAGATTTGGGACCCATGGGATGGGTACCATGCCGTATTACTTGAAAGGGTCTGCGTTGGCTCACCCAACCTCACCGAACCTCTCAGCCCCAAGAGTGTCCACCCTTATGTCTCAATCAGCTGTGGGTCTAGATATGGTCAATCCAGGTTGCATCACAGCCCCTGAACGAATTTTGTAAGAATTTCTCTCTCTTTCACTGTCTTTGTTTCACGGGTTTTGAAAAGTAATTTATTTTTATAATGGGGTTTAGCTGCTTTTCACGGCTGTGTTTATGCCGCTTTACACCCCCTTGACTCACTTACAGAGAGATATCAATACATAGGTTTGAAGATTCTTACTAGTCAGATATATTCTTGTGCGGTGAATAGGGGGTGTTGAGTCCAGTTCACTGAAAAAGGAATAGGTCTTGTCTCTTACATATTGGGTTTATGGAACGGTATCGGAGCTAATTTGAAACCCTTGTTTTATGCATCACCCCACCTCACCTTTCCCGTTCAGCAGCCATAGTGTGTTTCCTAAACATGTGACTCTGTTCTGTTTTGCAATTCAGTTCAAGTGTAGCGGTTTTTACATTCCCTCTAGAAGTGATATCTTATGATAAGTGTCTTTTTCTGTGTGACTTATTTCACTTAGAATCGTCGTACCTAAACCCACTCATCGTGCTGCTACTAGCCTTATGACGTTGATTTCATGGCTGAGTGATATTCCATTGTACATGAGGACCACAACTTCTTTATCCATTTTTCTCTTTCCTAGGATATTTAAGGTGTAATGAAGTGGGGGTTCTTGTCCACAGAGCAGCCCTAAACTTTGGGGTGCCTGTGTCTTGCTGATTTTTAGTTTTCCCAATTTACACGCCCATGAGTGGAAGTGCCCTATGCTCTCCAAGCTGTGTTTTTAGATGTTTCAGAACACACCGTACACTTCTCCGGAGTGCCTGTTGGCAATTTACATCCCACCCATCAGCGTAGCAAGGCTCCCATTTCTCCATGGCCGGTCCTGCATTTCTGGTGTGGACACTTTTTTCCCCATGGCCCTTTTGCCCGCTGGGAAGCGAGACTTCTTTGGAGCGCTGATTGGCCTTTCCAGGTTGCTTGGTTGGCCAAAAAGGGCGTATGCGTTTTTTCCTGAATATATTCAGGAAAAAACCCATACGCCCTTTTTGGCCAAGGGCATCATTGTCCACGTTTTGCCGCTTTTCATGTGCTTTCAAGGCGATTCGAATCTACCTCTTGAAATCTGTTTCCTGCAATTCTGCCTTGCTTTCAAAGCCTCTTCGTTGCCTTCCCTTAATATATTTGTGGGCGAGAGGTATCATTTAAAACTCTGCAGGTTTGTGAATTGCAGTGCCCCTGAGCTCCATTTTTCAACTCGCTTTTTTGGGAGCTGGCCGCAAAAGCGCAGGATTGCTTCAGGCCCTCTTCTGGTTCTGGGGGGCAGGCTGAGCTTGTGCTTAATTCTTCTTCCTGATGGGAAAATAGAGTGACCTGTGCCTGTCCCAACACCTAGAGCTAGTCTCTCATTGGTTCCCCCTCTTCCCTTCATCCTCAGGACAAATTGCAACCTGTACGGAACAGGAGGTTAAAGGTGCTGATTCTCCAAGGAGGGAGATGGCTAGTAAATCGGCTGGAATGGCGAACCCAAGCAAAGGAGATGAGAAATGAGGTGCGTTTTAGAAACCTTTCCCGATCACACGGTGTACCATCTTCTGGGTTTCTCATGCCTGTTTTCGACGTAGGAAGATGCCCTTGAACCTGGAGATTTGGGACCCATGGGATGGGTACCATGCCGTATTACTTGAAAGGGTCTGCGTTGGCTCACCCAACCTCACCGAACCTCTCAGCCCCAAGAGTGTCCACCCTTATGTCTCAATCAGCTGTGGGTCTAGATATGGTCAATCCAGGTTGCATCACAGCCCCTGAACGAATTTTGTAAGAATTATTCTCTCTTTCACTGTCTTTGTTTCACGGGTTTTGAAAAGTAATTTATTTTTATAATGGGGTTTAGCTGCTTTTCACGGCTGTGTTTATGCCGCTTTACACCCCCTTGACTAATTAACGGAGAGATATCAATACATAGGTTTGACGATTCTTACTAGTCAGATATATTCTTGTGCGGTGAATAGGGGGTGTTGAGTCCAGTTCACTGAAAAAGGAATAGGTCTTGTCTCTTACATATTGGGTTTATGGAACGGTATCGGAGCTAATTTGAAACCCTTGTTTTATGCATCACCCCACCTCACCTTTCCCGTTCAGCAGCCATAGTGTGTTTCCTAAACGTGGGACTCTGTTCTGTTTTGCAATTCAGTTCAAGTGTAGCGGTTTTTACATTCCCTCTAGAAGTGATATATTATGATAAGTGTCTTTTTCTCTGTGACTTATTTCACTTAGAATCGTCGTACCTAAATCCACTCATCGTGCTGCTACTAGCCTTATGACGTTGATTTCATGGCTGAGTGATATTCCATTGTACATGAGGACCACAACTTCTTTATCCATTTTTCTCTTTCCTAGGATATTTAAGGTGTAATGAAGTGGGGGTTCTTGTCCACAGAGCAGCCCTAAACTTTGGGGTGCCTGTGTCTTGCTGATTTTTAGTTTTCCCAATTTATACGCCCATGAGTGGAAGTGCCCTATGCTCTCCAAGCTGTGTTTTTTAGATGTTTCAGAACACACCATACACTTCTCCAGAGTGGCTGTTGGCAATTTACATCCCACCCATCAGCGTAGCAAGGCTCCCATTTCTCCATGGCCGGTCCTGCATTTCTGGTTTGGACACTATTTTCCGCATGGCCCTTTTGCCCGCTGGGAAGCGAGACATCTTTGGAGCGCTAATTGGCCTTTCCAGGTTGCTTGGTTGGCCAAAAAGGGCGTATGCGTTTTTTCCTGAATATATTCAGGAAAAAACGCATATGCCCTTTTTGGCCAAGGGCATCATTGTCCACGTTTTGCCGCTTTTCATGTGCTTTCAAGGCGATTCGTATCTACCTCCTGAAATCTGTTTCCTGCAATTCTGCCTTGCTTTCAAAGCCTCTTCGTTGCCTTCCCTTAATATATTTGTGGACGAGAGGTATCATTTAAAACTCTGCAGGTTTGTGAATTGCAGTGCCCCTGGGCTCCATTTTTCAACTCGCTTTTTTGGGAGCTGGCCGCAAAAGCGCAGGAATGCTTCAGGCCCTCTTCTGGTTCTGGGGGGCAGGCTGAGCTTGTGCTTAATTCTTCTTCCTGATGGGAAAATAGAGTGACCTGTGCCTGTCCCAACACCTAGAGCTAGTCTCTCATTGGTTCCCCCTCTTCCCCTTCATCCTCAGGACAAATTGCAACCTGTACGGAACAGGAGGTTAAAGGTGCTGATTCTCCAAGGAGGGAGATGGCTAGTAAATCGGCTGGAATGGCGAACCCGAGCAAAGGAGATGAGAAATGAGGTGCGTTTTAGAAACCTTTCCCGATCACACGGTGTACCATCTTCTGGGTTTCTCATGCCTGTTTTCGACGTAGGAAGATGCCCTTGAACCTGGAGATTTGGGACCCATGGGATGGGTACCATGCAGTATTACTTGAAAGGGTCTGCGTTGGCTCACCCAACCTCACCGAACCTCTCAGCCCCAAGAGTGTCCACCCTTATGTCTCAATCAGCTGTGGGTCTAGATATGGTCAATCCAGGTTGCATCACAGCCCCTGAACGAATTTTGTAAGAATTTCTCTCTCTTTCACTGTCTTTGTTTCACGGGTTTTGAAAAGTAATTTATTTTTATAATGGGGTTTAGCTGCTTTTCACGGCTGTGTTTATGCCGCTTTACACCCCCTTGACTCACTTACAGAGAGATATCAATACATAGGTTTGAAGATTCTTACTAGTCAGATATATTCTTGTGCGGTGAATAGGGGGTGTTGAGTCCAGTTCACTGAAAAAGGAATAGGTCTTGTCTCTTACATATTGGGTTTATGGAACGGTATCGGAGCTAATTTGAAACCCTTGTTTTATGCATCACCCCACCTCACCTTTCCCGTTCAGCAGCCATAGTGTGTTTCCTAAACATGTGACTCTGTTCTGTTTTGCAATTCAGTTCAAGTGTAGCGGTTTTTACATTCCCTCTAGAAGTGATATCTTATGATAAGTGTCTTTTTCTGTGTGACTTATTTCAGTTAGAATCGTCGTACCTAAATCCACTCATCGTGCTGCTACTAGCCTTATGACGTTGATTTCATGGCTGAGTGATATTCCATTGTACATGAGGACCACAACTTCTTTATCCATTTTTCTCTTTCCTAGGATATTTAAGGTGTAATGAAGTGGGGGTTCTTGTCCACAGAGCAGCCCTAAACTTTGGGGTGCCTGTGTCTTGCTGATTTTTAGTTTTCCCAATTTATACGCCCATGAGTGGAAGTGCCCTATACTCTCCAAGCTGTGTTTTTAGATGTTTCAGAACACACCGTACACTTCTCCGGAGTGCCTGTTGGCAATTTACATCCCACCCATCAGCGTAGCAAGGCTCCCATTTCTCCATGGCCGGTCCTGCATTTCTGGTGTGGACACTTTTTTCCGCATGGCCCTTTTGCCCGCTGGGAAGCGAGACTTCTTTGGAGCGCTAATTGGCCTTTCCAGGTTGCTTGGTTGGCCAAAAAGGGCGTATGCGTTTTTTCCTGAATATATTCAGGAAAAAACGCATACGCCCTTTTTGGCCAAGGGCATCATTGTCCACGTTTTGCCGCTTTTCATGTGCTTTCAAGGCGATTCGAATCTACCTCTTGAAATCTGTTTCCTGCAATTCTGCCTTGTTTTCAAAGCCTCTTCGTTGCCTTCCCTTAATATATTTGTGGACGAGAGGTATCATTTAAAACTCTGCAGGTTTGTGAATTGCAGTGCCCCTGAGCTCCATTTTTCAACTCGCTTTTTTGGGAGCTGGCCGCAAAAGCGCAGGATTGCTTCAGGCCCTCTTCTGGTTCTGGGGGGCAGGCTGAGCTTGTGCTTAATTCTTCTTCCTGATGGGAAAATAGAGTGACCTGTGCCTGTCCCAACACCTAGAGCTAGTCTCTCATTGGTTCCCCCTCTTCCCGTTCATCCTCAGGACAAATTGCAACCTGTACGGAACAGGAGGTTAAAGGTGCTGATTCTCCAAGGAGGGAGATGGCTAGTAAATCGGCTGGAATGGCGAACCCGAGCAAAGGAGATGAGAAATGATGTGCGTTTTAGAAACCTATCCCGATCACACGGTGTACCATCTTCTGGGTTTCTCATGCCTGTTTTCGACGTAGGAAGATGCCCTTGAACCTGGAGATTTGGGACCCATGGGATGGGTACCATGCAGTATTACTTGAAAGGGTCTGCGTTGGCTCACCCAACCTCACCGAACCTCTCAGCCCCAAGAGTGTCCACCCTTATGTCTCAATCAGCTGTGGGTCTAGATATGGTCAATCCAGGTTGCATCACAGCCCCTGAACGAATTTTGTAAGAATTTCTCTCTCTTTCACTGTCTTTGTTTCACGGGTTTTGAAAAGTAATTTATTTTTATAATGGGGTTTAGCTGCTTTTCACGGCTGTGTTTATGCCGCTTTACACCCCCTTGACTCACTTACAGAGAGATATCAATACATAGGTTTGAAGATTCTTACTAGTCAGATATATTCTTGTGCGGTGAATAGGGGGTGTTGAGTCCAGTTCACTGAAAAAGGAATAGGTCTTGTCTCTTACATATTGGGTTTATGGAACGGTATCGGAGCTAATTTGAAACCCTTGTTTTATGCATCACCCCACCTCACCTTTCCCGTTCAGCAGCCATAGTGTGTTTCCTAAACGTGGGACTCTGTTCTGTTTTGCAATTCAGTTCAAGTGTAGCGGTTTTTACATTCCCTCTAGAAGTGATATATTATGATAAGTGTCTTTTTCTGTGTGACTTATTTCACTTAGAACCGTCGTACCTAAATCCACTCATCGTGCTGCTACTAGCCTTATGACGTTGATTTCATGGCTGAGTGATATTCCATTGTACATGAGGACCACAACTTCTTTATCCATTTTTCTCTTTCCTAGGATATTTAAGGTGTAATGAAGTGGGGGTTCTTGTCCACAGAGCAGCCCTAAACTTTGGGGTGCCTGTGTCTTGCTGATTTTTAGTTTTCCCAATTTATACGCCCATGAGTGGAAGTGCCCTATGCTCTCCAAGCTGTGTTTTTTAGATGTTTCAGAACACACCGTACACTTCTCCAGAGTGGCTGTTGGCAATTTACATCCCACCCATCAGCGTAGCAAGGCTCCCATTTCTCCATGGCCGGTCCTGCATTTCTGGTTTGGACACTTTTTTCCGCATGGCCCTTTTGCCCGCTGGGAAGCGAGACTTCTTTGGAGCGCTAATTGGCCTTTCCAGGTTGCTTGGTTGGCCAAAAAGGGCGTATGCGTTTTTTCCTGAATATATTCAGGAAAAAACGCATACGCCCTTTTTGGCCAAGGGCATCATTGTCCACGTTTTGCCGCTTTTCATGTGCTTTCAAGGCGATTCGAATCTACCTCCTGAAATCTGTTTCCTGCAATTCTGCCTTGCTTTCAAAGCCTCTTCGTTGCCTTCCCTTAATATATTTGTGGACGAGAGGTATCATTTAAAACTCTGCAGGTTTGTGAATTGCAGTGCCCCTGGGCTCCATTTTTCAACTCGCTTTTTTGGGAGCTGGCCGCAAAAGCGCAGGATTGCTTCAGGCCCTCTTCTGGTTCTGGGGGGCAGGCTGAGCTTGTGCTTAATTCTTCTTCCTGATGGGAAAATAGAGTGACCTGTGCCTGTCCCAACACCTAGAGCTAGTCTCTCATTGGTTCCCCCTCTTCCCCTTCATCCTCAGGACAAATTGCAACCTGTACGGAACAGGAGGTTAAAGGTGCTGATTCTCCAAGGAGGGAGATGGCTAGTAAATCGGCTGGAATGGCGAACCCGAGCAAAGGAGATGAGAAATGAGGTGCGTTTTAGAAACCTTTCCCGATCACACGGTGTACCATCTTCTGGGTTTCTCATGCCTGTTTTCGACGTAGGAAGATGCCCTTGAACCTGGAGATTTGGGACCCATGGGATGGGTACCATGCCGTATTACTTGAAAGGGTCTGCGTTGGCTCACCCAACCTCACCGAACCTCTCAGCCCCAAGAGTGTCCACCCTTATGTCTCAATCAGCTGTGGGTCTAGATATGGTCAATCCAGGTTGCATCACAGCCCCTGAACGAATTTTGTAAGAATTTCTCTCTCTTTCACTGTCTTTGTTTCACGGGTTTTGAAAAGTAATTTATTTTTATAATGGGGTTTAGCTGCTTTTCACGGCTGTGTTTATGCCGCTTTACACCCCCTTGACTCACTTACAGAGAGATATCAATACATAGGTTTGAAGATTCTTACTAGTCAGATATATTCTTGTGCGGTGAATAGGGGGTGTTGAGTCCAGTTCACTGAAAAAGGAATAGGTCTTGTCTCTTACATATTGGGTTTATGGAATGGTATCGGAGCTAATTTGAAACCCTTGTTTTATGCATCACCCCACCTCACCTTTCCCGTTCAGCAGCCATAGTGTGTTTCCTAAACGTGGGACTCTGTTCTGTTTTGCAATTCAGTTCAAGTGTAGCGGTTTTTACATTCCCTCTAGAAGTGATATCTTATGATAAGTGTCTTTTTCTGTGTGACTTATTTCACTTAGAATCGTCGTACCTAAACCCACTCATCGTGCTGCTACTAGCCTTATGACGTTGATTTCATGGCTGAGTGATATTCCATTGTACATGAGGACCACAACTTCTTTATCCATTTTTCTCTTTCCTAGGATATTTAAGGTGTAATGAAGTGGGGGTTCTTGTCCACAGAGCAGCCCTAAACTTTGGGGTGCCTGTGTCTTGCTGATTTTTAGTTTTCCCAATTTACACGCCCATGAGTGGAAGTGCCCTATGCTCTCCAAGCTGTGTTTTTAGATGTTTCAGAACACACCGTACACTTCTCCGGAGTGCCTGTTGGCAATTTACATCCCACCCATCAGCGTAGCAAGGCTCCCATTTCTCCATGGCCGGTCCTGCATTTCTGGTGTGGACACTTTTTTCCCCATGGCCCTTTTGCCCGCTGGGAAGCGAGACTTCTTTGGAGCGCTGATTGGCCTTTCCAGGTTGCTTGGTTGGCCAAAAAGGGCGTATGCGTTTTTTCCTGAATATATTCAGGAAAAAACCCATACGCCCTTTTTGGCCAAGGGCATCATTGTCCACGTTTTGCCGCTTTTCATGTGCTTTCAAGGCGATTCGAATCTACCTCTTGAAATCTGTTTCCTGCAATTCTGCCTTGCTTTCAAAGCCTCTTCGTTGCCTTCCCTTAATATATTTGTGGGCGAGAGGTATCATTTAAAACTCTGCAGGTTTGTGAATTGCAGTGCCCCTGAGCTCCATTTTTCAACTCGCTTTTTTGGGAGCTGGCCGCAAAAGCGCAGGATTGCTTCAGGCCCTCTTCTGGTTCTGGGGGGCAGGCTGAGCTTGTGCTTAATTCTTCTTCCTGATGGGAAAATAGAGTGACCTGTGCCTGTCCCAACACCTAGAGCTAGTCTCTCATTGGTTCCCCCTCTTCCCTTCATCCTCAGGACAAATTGCAACCTGTACGGAACAGGAGGTTAAAGGTGCTGATTCTCCAAGGAGGGAGATGGCTAGTAAATCGGCTGGAATGGCGAACCCAAGCAAAGGAGATGAGAAATGAGGTGCGTTTTAGAAACCTTTCCCGATCACACGGTGTACCATCTTCTGGGTTTCTCATGCCTGTTTTCAACGTAGGAAGATGCCCTTGAACCTGGAGATTTGGGACCCATGGGATGGGTACCATGCCGTATTACTTGAAAGGGTCTGCGTTGGCTCACCCAACCTCACCGAACCTCTCAGCCCCAAGAGTGTCCACCCTTATGTCTCAATCAGCTGTGGGTCTAGATATGGTCAATCCAGGTTGCATCACAGCCCCTGAACGAATTTTGTAAGAATTATTCTCTCTTTCACTGTCTTTGTTTCACGGGTTTTGAAAAGTAATTTATTTTTATAATGGGGTTTAGCTGCTTTTCACGGCTGTGTTTATGCCGCTTTACACCCCCTTGACTAATTAACGGAGAGATATCAATACATAGGTTTGACGATTCTTACTAGTCAGATATATTCTTGTGCGGTGAATAGGGGGTGTTGAGTCCAGTTCACTGAAAAAGGAATAGGTCTTGTCTCTTACATATTGGGTTTATGGAACGGTATCGGAGCTAATTTGAAACCCTTGTTTTATGCATCACCCCACCTCACCTTTCCCGTTCAGCAGCCATAGTGTGTTTCCTAAACGTGGGACTCTGTTCTGTTTTGCAATTCAGTTCAAGTGTAGCGGTTTTTACATTCCCTCTAGAAGTGATATATTATGATAAGTGTCTTTTTCTCTGTGACTTATTTCACTTAGAATCGTCGTACCTAAATCCACTCATCGTGCTGCTACTAGCCTTATGACGTTGATTTCATGGCTGAGTGATATTCCATTGTACATGAGGACCACAACTTCTTTATCCATTTTTCTCTTTCCTAGGATATTTAAGGTGTAATGAAGTGGGGGTTCTTGTCCACAGAGCAGCCCTAAACTTTGGGGTGCCTGTGTCTTGCTGATTTTTAGTTTTCCCAATTTATACGCCCATGAGTGGAAGTGCCCTATGCTCTCCAAGCTGTGTTTTTTAGATGTTTCAGAACACACCATACACTTCTCCAGAGTGGCTGTTGGCAATTTACATCCCACCCATCAGCGTAGCAAGGCTCCCATTTCTCCATGGCCGGTCCTGCATTTCTGGTTTGGACACTATTTTCCGCATGGCCCTTTTGCCCGCTGGGAAGCGAGACATCTTTGGAGCGCTAATTGGCCTTTCCAGGTTGCTTGGTTGGCCAAAAAGGGCGTATGCGTTTTTTCCTGAATATATTCAGGAAAAAACGCATATGCCCTTTTTGGCCAAGGGCATCATTGTCCACGTTTTGCCGCTTTTCATGTGCTTTCAAGGCGATTCGTATCTACCTCCTGAAATCTGTTTCCTGCAATTCTGCCTTGCTTTCAAAGCCTCTTCGTTGCCTTCCCTTAATATATTTGTGGACGAGAGGTATCATTTAAAACTCTGCAGGTTTGTGAATTGCAGTGCCCCTGGGCTCCATTTTTCAACTCGCTTTTTTGGGAGCTGGCCGCAAAAGCGCAGGAATGCTTCAGGCCCTCTTCTGGTTCTGGGGGGCAGGCTGAGCTTGTGCTTAATTCTTCTTCCTGATGGGAAAATAGAGTGACCTGTGCCTGTCCCAACACCTAGAGCTAGTCTCTCATTGGTTCCCCCTCTTCCCCTTCATCCTCAGGACAAATTGCAACCTGTACGGAACAGGAGGTTAAAGGTGCTGATTCTCCAAGGAGGGAGATGGCTAGTAAATCGGCTGGAATGGCGAACCCGAGCAAAGGAGATGAGAAATGAGGTGCGTTTTAGAAACCTTTCCCGATCACACGGTGTACCATCTTCTGGGTTTCTCATGCCTGTTTTCGACGTAGGAAGATGCCCTTGAACCTGGAGATTTGGGACCCATGGGATGGGTACCATGCAGTATTACTTGAAAGGGTCTGCGTTGGCTCACCCAACCTCACCGAACCTCTCAGCCCCAAGAGTGTCCACCCTTATGTCTCAATCAGCTGTGGGTCTAGATATGGTCAATCCAGGTTGCATCACAGCCCCTGAACGAATTTTGTAAGAATTTCTCTCTCTTTCACTGTCTTTGTTTCACGGGTTTTGAAAAGTAATTTATTTTTATAATGGGGTTTAGCTGCTTTTCACGGCTGTGTTTATGCCGCTTTACACCCCCTTGACTCACTTACAGAGAGATATCAATACATAGGTTTGAAGATTCTTACTAGTCAGATATATTCTTGTGCGGTGAATAGGGGGTGTTGAGTCCAGTTCACTGAAAAAGGAATAGGTCTTGTCTCTTACATATTGGGTTTATGGAACGGTATCGGAGCTAATTTGAAACCCTTGTTTTATGCATCACCCCACCTCACCTTTCCCGTTCAGCAGCCATAGTGTGTTTCCTAAACATGTGACTCTGTTCTGTTTTGCAATTCAGTTCAAGTGTAGCGGTTTTTACATTCCCTCTAGAAGTGATATCTTATGATAAGTGTCTTTTTCTGTGTGACTTATTTCAGTTAGAATCGTCGTACCTAAATCCACTCATCGTGCTGCTACTAGCCTTATGACGTTGATTTCATGGCTGAGTGATATTCCATTGTACATGAGGACCACAACTTCTTTATCCATTTTTCTCTTTCCTAGGATATTTAAGGTGTAATGAAGTGGGGGTTCTTGTCCACAGAGCAGCCCTAAACTTTGGGGTGCCTGTGTCTTGCTGATTTTTAGTTTTCCCAATTTATACGCCCATGAGTGGAAGTGCCCTATACTCTCCAAGCTGTGTTTTTAGATGTTTCAGAACACACCGTACACTTCTCCGGAGTGCCTGTTGGCAATTTACATCCCACCCATCAGCGTAGCAAGGCTCCCATTTCTCCATGGCCGGTCCTGCATTTCTGGTGTGGACACTTTTTTCCGCATGGCCCTTTTGCCCGCTGGGAAGCGAGACTTCTTTGGAGCGCTAATTGGCCTTTCCAGGTTGCTTGGTTGGCCAAAAAGGGCGTATGCGTTTTTTCCTGAATATATTCAGGAAAAAACGCATACGCCCTTTTTGGCCAAGGGCATCATTGTCCACGTTTTGCCGCTTTTCATGTGCTTTCAAGGCGATTCGAATCTACCTCTTGAAATCTGTTTCCTGCAATTCTGCCTTGTTTTCAAAGCCTCTTCGTTGCCTTCCCTTAATATATTTGTGGACGAGAGGTATCATTTAAAACTCTGCAGGTTTGTGAATTGCAGTGCCCCTGAGCTCCATTTTTCAACTCGCTTTTTTGGGAGCTGGCCGCAAAAGCGCAGGATTGCTTCAGGCCCTCTTCTGGTTCTGGGGGGCAGGCTGAGCTTGTGCTTAATTCTTCTTCCTGATGGGAAAATAGAGTGACCTGTGCCTGTCCCAACACCTAGAGCTAGTCTCTCATTGGTTCCCCCTCTTCCCGTTCATCCTCAGGACAAATTGCAACCTGTACGGAACAGGAGGTTAAAGGTGCTGATTCTCCAAGGAGGGAGATGGCTAGTAAATCGGCTGGAATGGCGAACCCGAGCAAAGGAGATGAGAAATGATGTGCGTTTTAGAAACCTATCCCGATCACACGGTGTACCATCTTCTGGGTTTCTCATGCCTGTTTTCGACGTAGGAAGATGCCCTTGAACCTGGAGATTTGGGACCCATGGGATGGGTACCATGCAGTATTACTTGAAAGGGTCTGCGTTGGCTCACCCAACCTCACCGAACCTCTCAGCCCCAAGAGTGTCCACCCTTATGTCTCAATCAGCTGTGGGTCTAGATATGGTCAATCCAGGTTGCATCACAGCCCCTGAACGAATTTTGTAAGAATTTCTCTCTCTTTCACTGTCTTTGTTTCACGGGTTTTGAAAAGTAATTTATTTTTATAATGGGGTTTAGCTGCTTTTCACGGCTGTGTTTATGCCGCTTTACACCCCCTTGACTCACTTACAGAGAGATATCAATACATAGGTTTGAAGATTCTTACTAGTCAGATATATTCTTGTGCGGTGAATAGGGGGTGTTGAGTCCAGTTCACTGAAAAAGGAATAGGTCTTGTGTCTTACATATTGGGTTTATGGAACGGTATCTGAGCTAATTTGAAACCCTTGTTTTATGCATCACCCCACCTCACCTTTCCCGTTCAGCAGCCATAGTGTGTTTCCTAAACGTGGGACTCTGTTCTGTTTTGCAATTCAGTTCAAGTGTAGCGGTTTTTACATTCCCTCTAGAAGTGATATATTATGATAAGTGTCTTTTTCTGTGTGACTTATTTCACTTAGAACCGTCGTACCTAAATCCACTCATCGTGCTGCTACTAGCCTTATGACGTTGATTTCATGGCTGAGTGATATTCCATTGTACATGAGGACCACAACTTCTTTATCCATTTTTCTCTTTCCTAGGATATTTAAGGTGTAATGAAGTGGGGGTTCTTGTCCACAGAGCAGCCCTAAACTTTGGGGTGCCTGTGTCTTGCTGATTTTTAGTTTTCCCAATTTATACGCCCATGAGTGGAAGTGCCCTATGCTCTCCAAGCTGTGTTTTTTAGATGTTTCAGAACACACCGTACACTTCTCCAGAGTGGCTGTTGGCAATTTACATCCCACCCATCAGCGTAGCAAGGCTCCCATTTCTCCATGGCCGGTCCTGCATTTCTGGTTTGGACACTTTTTTCCGCATGGCCCTTTTGCCCGCTGGGAAGCGAGACTTCTTTGGAGCGCTAATTGGCCTTTCCAGGTTGCTTGGTTGGCCAAAAAGGGCGTATGCGTTTTTTCCTGAATATATTCAGGAAAAAACGCATACGCCCTTTTTGGCCAAGGGCATCATTGTCCACGTTTTGCCGCTTTTCATGTGCTTTCAAGGCGATTCGAATCTACCTCCTGAAATCTGTTTCCTGCAATTCTGCCTTGCTTTCAAAGCCTCTTCGTTGCCTTCCCTTAATATATTTGTGGACGAGAGGTATCATTTAAAACTCTGCAGGTTTGTGAATTGCAGTGCCCCTGGGCTCCATTTTTCAACTCGCTTTTTTGGGAGCTGGCCGCAAAAGCGCAGGATTGCTTCAGGCCCTCTTCTGGTTCTGGGGGGCAGGCTGAGCTTGTGCTTAATTCTTCTTCCTGATGGGAAAATAGAGTGACCTGTGCCTGTCCCAACACCTAGAGCTAGTCTCTCATTGGTTCCCCCTCTTCCCCTTCATCCTCAGGACAAATTGCAACCTGTACGGAACAGGAGGTTAAAGGTGCTGATTCTCCAAGGAGGGAGATGGCTAGTAAATCGGCTGGAATGGCGAACCCGAGCAAAGGAGATGAGAAATGAGGTGCGTTTTAGAAACCTTTCCCGATCACACGGTGTACCATCTTCTGGGTTTCTCATGCCTGTTTTCGACGTAGGAAGATGCCCTTGAACCTGGAGATTTGGGACCCATGGGATGGGTACCATGCCGTATTACTTGAAAGGGTCTGCGTTGGCTCACCCAACCTCACCGAACCTCTCAGCCCCAAGAGTGTCCACCCTTATGTCTCAATCAGCTGTGGGTCTAGATATGGTCAATCCAGGTTGCATCACAGCCCCTGAACGAATTTTGTAAGAATTTCTCTCTCTTTCACTGTCTTTGTTTCACGGGTTTTGAAAAGTAATTTATTTTTATAATGGGGTTTAGCTGCTTTTCACGGCTGTGTTTATGCCGCTTACACCCCCTTGACTCACTTACAGAGAGATATCAATACATAGGTTTGAAGATTCTTACTAGTCAGATATATTCTTGTGCGGTGAATAGGGGGTGTTGAGTCCAGTTCACTGAAAAAGGAATAGGTCTTGTCTCTTACATATTGGGTTTATGGAATGGTATCGGAGCTAATTTGAAACCCTTGTTTTATGCATCACCCCACCTCACCTTTCCCGTTCAGCAGCCATAGTGTGTTTCCTAAACGTGGGACTCTGTTCTGTTTTGCAATTCAGTTCAAGTGTAGCGGTTTTTACATTCCCTCTAGAAGTGATATCTTATGATAAGTGTCTTTTTCTGTGTGACTTATTTCACTTAGAATCGTCGTACCTAAATCCACTCATCGTGCTGCTACTAGCCTTATGACGTTGATTTCATGGCTGAGTGATATTCCATTGTACATGAGGACCACAACTTCTTTATCCATTTTTCTCTTTCCTAGGATATTGAAGGTGTAATGAAGTGGGGGTTCTTGTCCACAGAGCAGCCCTAAACTTTGGGGTGCCTGTGTCTTGCTGATTTTTAGTTTTCCCAATTTATACGCCCATGAGTGGAAGTGCCCTATGCTCTCCAAGCTGTGTTTTTTAGATGTTTCAGAACACACCGTACACTTCTCCAGAGTGGCTGTTGGCAATTTACATCCCACCCATCAGCGTAGCAAGGCTCCCATTTCTCCATGGCCGGTCCTGCATTTCTGGTTTGGACACTTTTTTCCGCATGGCCCTTTTGCCCGCTGGGAAGCGAGACTTCTTTGGAGCGCTAATTGGCCTTTCCAGGTTGCTTGGTTGGCCAAAAAGGGCGTATGCGTTTTTTCCTGAATATATTCAGGAAAAAACGCATACGCCCTTTTTGGCCAAGGGCATCATTGTCCACGTTTTGCCGCTTTTCATGGGCTTTCAAGGCGATTCGAATCTACCTCCTGAAATCTGTTTCCTGCAATTCTGCCTTGCTTTCAAAGCCTCTTCGTTGCCTTCCCTTAATATATTTGTGGACGAGAGGTATCATTTAAAACTCTGCAGGTTTGTGAATTGCAGTGCCCCTGAGCTCCATTTTTCAACTCGCTTTTTTGGGAGCTGGCCGCAAAAGCGCAGGATTGCTTCAGGCCCTCTTCTGGTTCTGGGGGGCAGGCTGAGCTTGTGCTTAATTCTTCTTCCTGATGGGAAAATAGAGTGACCTGTGCCTGTCCCAACACCTAGAGCTAGTCTCTCATTGGTTCCCCCTCTTCCCGTTCATCCTCAGGACAAATTGCAACCTGTACGGAACAGGAGGTTAAAGGTGCTGATTCTCCAAGGAGGGAGATGGCTAGTAAATCGGCTGGAATGGCGAACCCGAGCAAAGGAGATGAGAAATGAGGTGCGTTTTAGAAACCTTTCCCGATCACACCGTGTACCATCTTCTGGGTTTCTCATGCCTGTTTTCTACGTAGGAAGATGCCCTTGAACCTGGAGATTTGGGACCCATGGGATGGGTACCATGCAGTATTACTTGAAAGGGTCTGCGTTGGCTCACCCAACCTCACCGAACCTCTCAGCCCCAAGAGTGTCCACCCTTATGTCTCAATCAGCTGTGGGTCTAGATATGGTCAATCCAGGTTGCATCACAGCCCCAGAACGAATTTTGTAAGAATTTCTCTCTCTTTCACTGTCTTTGTTTCACGGGTTTTGAAAAGTAATTTATTTTTATAATGGGGTTTAGCTGCCTTTCACGGCTGTGTTTATGCCGCTTTACACCCCCTTGACTCACTTACAGAGAGATATCAATACATAGGTTTGAAGATTCTTACTAGTCAGATATATTCTTGTGCGGTGAATAGGGGGTGTTGAGTCCAGTTCACTGAAAAAGGAATAGGTCTTGTCTCTTACATATTGGGTTTATGGAATGGTATCGGAGCTAATTTGAAACCCTTGTTTTATGCATCACCCCACCTCACCTTTCCCGTTCAGCAGCCATAGTGTGTTTCCTAAACGTGGGACTCTGTTCTGTTTTGCAATTCAGTTCAAGTGTAGCGGTTTTTACATTCCCTCTAGAAGTGATATCTTATGATAAGTGTCTTTTTCTGTGTGACTTATTTCACTTAGAATCGTCGTACCTAAATCCACTCATCGTGCTGCTACTAGCCTTATGACGTTGATTTCATGGCTGAGTGATATTCCATTGTACATGAGGACCACAACTTCTTTATCCATTTTTCTCTTTCCTAGGATATTTAAGGTGTAATGAAGTGGGGGTTCTTGTCCACAGAGCAGCCCTAAACTTTGGGGTGCCTGTGTCTTGCTGATTTTTAGTTTTCCCAATTCATACGGCCATGAGTGGAAGTGCCCTATGCTCTCCAAGCTGTGTTTTTTAGATGTTTCAGAACACACCGTACACTTCTCCAGAGTGGCTGTTGGCAATTTACATCCCACCCATCAGCGTAGCAAGGCTCCCATTTCTCCATGGCCGGTCCTGCATTTCTGGTTTGGACACTTTTTTCCGCATGGCCCTTTTGCCCGCTGGGAAGCGAGACTTCTTTGGAGCGCTGATTGGCCTTTCCAGGTTGCTTGGTTGGCCAAAAAGGGCGTATGCGTTTTTTCCTGAATATATTCAGGAAAAAACGCATACGCCCTTTTTGGCCAAGGGCATCATTGTCCACGTTTTGCCGCTTTTCATGTGCTTTCAAGGCGATTCGAATCTACCTCCTGAAATCTGTTTCCTGCAATTCTGCCTTGCTTTCAAAGCCTCTTCGTTGCCTTCCCTTAATATATTTGTGGACGAGAGGTATCATTTAAAACTCTGCACGTTTGTGAATTGCAGTGCCCCTGAGCTCCATTTTTCAACTCGCTTTTTTGGGAGCTGGCCGCAAAAGCGCAGGATTGCTTCAGGCCCTCTTCTGGTTCTGGGGGGCAGGCTGAGCTTGTGCTTAATTCTTCTTCCTGATGGGAAAATAGAGTGACCTGTGCCTGTCCCAACACCTAGAGCTAGTCTCTCATTGGTTCCCCCTCTTCCCCTTCATCCTCAGGACAAATTGCAACCTGTACGGAACAGGAGGTTAAAGGTGCTGATTCTCCAAGGAGGGAGATGGCTAGTAAATCGGCTGGAATGGCGAACCCGAGCAAAGGAGATGAGAAATGAGGTGCGTTTTAGAAACCTTTCCCGATCACACCGTGTACCATCTTCTGGGTTTCTCATGCCTGTTTTCGACGTAGGAAGATGCCCTTGAACCTGGAGATTTGGGACCCATGGGATGGGTACCATGCAGTATTACTTGAAAGGGTCTGCGTTGGCTCACCCAACCTCACCGAACCTCTCAGCCCCAAGAGTGTCCACCCTTATGTCTCAATCAGCTGTGGGTCTAGATATGGTCAATCCAGGTTGCATCACAGCCCCTGAACGAATTTTGTAAGAATTTCTCTCTCTTTCACTGTCTTTGTTTCACGGGTTTTGAAAAGTAATTTATTTTTATAATGGGGTTTAGCTGCTTTTCACGGCTGTGTTTATGCCGCTTTACACCCCCTTGACTCACTTACAGAGAGATATCAATACATAGGTTTGAAGATTCTTACTAGTCAGATATATTCTTGTGCGGTGAATAGGGGGTGTTGAGTCCAGTTCACTGAAAAAGGAATAGGTCTTGTCTCTTACATATTGGGTTTATGGAACGGTATCGGAGCTAATTTGAAACCCTTGTTTTATGCATCACCCCACCTCACCTTTCCCGTTCAGCAGCCATAGTGTGTTTCCTAAACGTGGGACTCTGTTCTGTTTTGCAATTCAGTTCAAGTGTAGCGGTTTTTACATTCCCTCTAGAAGTGATATATTATGATAAGTGTCTTTTTCTGTGTGACTTATTTCACTTAGAATCGTCGTACCTAAATCCACTCATCGTGCTGCTACTAGCCTTATGACGTTGATTTCATGGCTGAGTGATATTCCATTGTACATGAGGACCACAACTTCTTTATCCATTTTTCTCTTTCCTAGGATATTTAAGGTGTAATGAAGTGGGGGTTCTTGTCCACAGAGCAGCCCTAAACTTTGGGGTGCCTGTGTCTTGCTGATTTTTAGTTTTCCCAATTTATACGGCCATGAGTGGAAGTGCCCTATGCTCTCCAAGCTGTGTTTCTTAGATGTTTCAGAACACACCGTACACTTCTCCAGAGTGGCTGTTGGCAATTTACATCCCACCCATCAGCGTAGCAAGGCTCCCATTTCTCCATGGCCGGTCCTGCATTTCTGGTGTGGACACTTTTTTCCGCATGGCCCTTTTGCCCGCTGGGAAGCGAGACTTCTTTGGAGCGCTAATTGGCCTTTCCAGGTTGCTTGGTTGGCCAAAAAGGGCGTATGCGTTTTTTCCTGAATATATTCAGGAAAAAACGCATACGCCCTTTTTGGCCAAGGGCATCATTGTCCACGTTTTGCCGCTTTTCATGTGCTTTCAAGGCGATTCGAATCTACCTCCTGAAATCTGTTTCCTGCAATTCTGCCTTGCTTTCAAAGCCTCTTCGTTGCCTTCCCTTAATATATTTGTGGACGAGAGGTATCATTTAAAACTCTGCAGGTTTGTGAATTGCAGTGCCCCTGAGCTCCATTTTTCAACTCGCTTTTTTGGGAGCTGGCCGCAAAAGCGCAGGATTGCTTCAGGCCCTCTTCTGGTTCTGGGGGGCAGGCTGAGCTTGTGCTTAATTCTTCTTCCTGATGGGAAAATAGAGTGACCTGTGCCTGTCCCAACACCTAGAGCTAGTCTCTCATTGGTTCCCCCTCTTCCCGTTCATTCTCAGGACAAATTGCAATCTGTACGGAACAGGAGGTTAAAGGTGCTGATTCTCCAAGGAGGGAGATGGCTAGTAAATCGGCTGGAATGGCGAACCCGAGCAAAGGAGATGAGAAATGAGGTGCGTTTTAGAAACCTTTCCCGATCACACGGTGTACCATCTTCTGGGTTTCTCATGCCTGTTTTCGACGTAGGAAGATGCCCTTGAACCTGGAGATTTGGGACCCATGGGATGGGTACCATGCAGTATTACTTGAAAGGGTCTGCGTTGGCTCACCCAACCTCACCGAACCTCTCAGCCCCAAGAGTGTCCACCCTTATGTCTCAATCAGCTGTGGGTCTAGATATGGTCAATCCAGGTTGCATCACAGCCCCTGAACGAATTTTGTAAGAATTTCTCTCTCTTTCACTGCCTTTGTTTCACGGGTTTTGAAAAGTAATTTATTTTTATAATGGGGTTTAGCTGCTTTTCACGGCTGTGTTTATGCCGCTTTACACCCCCTTGACTCACTTACAGAGAGATATCAATACATAGGTTTGAAGATTCTTACTAGTCAGATATATTCTTGTGCGGTGAATAGGGGGTGTTGAGTCCAGTTCACTGAAAAAGGAATAGGTCTTGTCTCTTACATATTGGGTTTATGGAACGGTATCGGAGCTAATTTGAAACCCTTGTTTTATGCATCACCCCACCTCACCTTTCCCGTTCAGCAGCCAAAGTGTGTTTCCTAAACGTGGGACTGTGTTCTGTTTTGCAATTCAGTTCAAGTGTAGCGGTTTTTACATTCCCTCTAGAAGTGATATCTTATGATAAGTGTCTTTTTCTGTGTGACTTATTTCACTTAGAATCGTCGTACCTAAATCCACTCATCGTGCTGCTACTAGCCTTATGACGTTGATTTCATGGCTGAGTGATATTCCATTGTACATGAGGACCACAACTTCTTTATCCATTTTTCTCTTTCCTAGGATATTTAAGGTGTAATGAAGTGGGGGTTCTTGTCCAAAGAGCAGCCCTAAACTTTGGGGTGCCTGTGTCTTGCTGATTTTTAGTTTTCCCAATTTATACGCCCATGAGTGGAAGTGCCCTATGCTCTCCAAGCTGTGTTTTTTAGATGTTTCAGAACACACCGTACACTTCTCCAGAGTGGCTGTTGGCAATTTACATCCCACCCATCAGCGTAGCAAGGCTCCCATTTCTCCATGGCCGGTCCTGCATTTCTGGTTTGGACACTTTTTTCCGCATGGCCCTTTTGCCCGCTGGGAAGCGAGACTTCTTTGGAGCGCTGATTGGCCTTTCCAGGTTGCTTGGTTGGCCAAAAAGGGCGTATGCGTTTTTTCCTGAATATATTCAGGAAAAAACGCATACGCCCTTTTTGGCCAAGGGCATCATTGTCCACGTTTTGCCGCTTTTCATGTGCTTTCAAGGCGATTCGAATCTACCTCCTGAAATCTGTTTCCTGCAATTCTGCCTTGCTTTCAAAGCCTCTTCGTTGCCTTCCCTTAATATATTTGTGGACGAGAGGTATCATTTAAAACTCTGCAGGTTTGTGAATTGCAGTGCCCCTGAGCTCCATTTTTCAACTCGCTTTTTTGGGAGCTGGCCGCAAAAGCACAGGATTGCTTCAGGCCCTCTTCTGGTTCTGGGGGGCAGGCTGAGCTTGTGCTTAATTCTTCTTCCTGATGGGAAAATAGAGTGACCTGTGCCTGTCCCAACACCTAGAGCTAGTCTCTCATTGGTTCCCCCTCTTCCCGTTCATCCTCAGGACAAATTGCAACCTGTACGGAACAGGAGGTTAAAGGTGCTGATTCTCCAAGGAGGGAGATGGCTAGTAAATCGGCTGGAATGGCGAACCCGAGCAAAGGAGATGAGAAATGAGGTGCGTTTTAGAAACCTTTCCCGATCACACGGTGTACCATCTTCTGGGTTTCTCATGCCTGTTTTCGACGTAGGAAGATGCCCTTGAACCTGGAGATTTGGGACCCATGGGATGGGTACCATGCAGTATTACTTGAAAGGGTCTGCGTTGGCTCACCCAACCTCACCGAACCTCTCAGCCCCAAGAGTGTCCACCCTTATGTCTCAATCAGCTGTGGGTCTAGATATGGTCAATCCAGGTTGCATCACAGCCCCTGAACGAATTTTGTAAGAATTTCTCTCTCTTTCACTGCCTTTGTTTCACGGGTTTTGAAAAGTAATTTATTTTTATAATGGGGTTTAGCTGCTTTTCACGGCTGTGTTTATGCCGCTTTACACCCCCTTGACTCACTTACAGAGAGATATCAATACATAGGTTTGAAGATTCTTACTAGTCAGATATATTCTTGTGCGGTGAATAGGGGGTGTTGAGTCCAGTTCACTGAAAAAGGAATAGGTCTTGTCTCTTACATATTGGGTTTATGGAACGGTATCGGAGCTAATTTGAAACCCTTGTTTTATGCATCACCCCACCTCACCTTTCCCGTTCAGCAGCCAAAGTGTGTTTCCTAAACGTGGGACTGTGTTCTGTTTTGCAATTCAGTTCAAGTGTAGCGGTTTTTACATTCCCTCTAGAAGTGATATCTTATGATAAGTGTCTTTTTCTGTGTGACTTATTTCACTTAGAATCGTCGTACCTAAATCCACTCATCGTGCTGCTACTAGCCTTATGACGTTGATTTCATGGCTGAGTGATATTCCATTGTACATGAGGACCACAACTTCTTTATCCATTTTTCTCTTTCCTAGGATATTTAAGGTGTAATGAAGTGGGGGTTCTTGTCCAAAGAGCAGCCCTAAACTTTGGGGTGCCTGTGTCTTGCTGATTTTTAGTTTTCCCAATTTATACGCCCATGAGTGGAAGTGCCCTATGCTCTCCAAGCTGTGTTTTTTAGATGTTTCAGAACACACCGTACACTTCTCCAGAGTGGCTGTTGGCAATTTACATCACACCCATCAGCGTAGCAAGGCTCCCATTTCTCCATGGCCGGTCCTGCATTTCTGGTTTGGACACTTTTTTCCGCATGGCCCTTTTGCCCGCTGGGAAGCGAGACTTCTTTGGAGCGCTGATTGGCCTTTCCAGGTTGCTTGGTTGGCCAAAAAGGGCGTATGCGTTTTTTCCTGAATATATTCAGGAAAAAACGCATACGCCCTTTTTGGCCAAGGGCATCATTGTCCACGTTTTGCCGCTTTTCATGTGCTTTCAAGGCGATTCGAATCTACCTCCTGAAATCTGTTTCCTGCAATTCTGCCTTGCTTTCAAAGCCTCTTCGTTGCCTTCCCTTAATATATTTGTGGACGAGAGGTATCATTTAAAACTCTGCAGGTTTGTGAATTGCAGTGCCCCTGAGCTCCATTTTTCAACTCGCTTTTTTGGGAGCTGGCCGCAAAAGCACAGGATTGCTTCAGGCCCTCTTCTGGTTCTGGGGGGCAGGCTGAGCTTGTGCTTAATTCTTCTTCCTGATGGGAAAATAGAGTGACCTGTGCCTGTCCCAACACCTAGAGCTAGTCTCTCATTGGTTCCCCCTCTTCCCGTTCATCCTCAGGACAAATTGCAACCTGTACGGAACAGGAGGTTAAAGGTGCTGATTCTCCAAGGAGGGAGATGGCTAGTAAATCGGCTGGAATGGCGAACCCGAGCAAAGGAGATGAGAAATGAGGTGCGTTTTAGAAACCTTTCCCGATCACACGGTGTACCATCTTCTGGGTTTCTCATGCCTGTTTTCGACGTAGGAAGATGCCCTTGAACCTGGAGATTTGGGACCCATGGGATGGGTACCATGCAGTATTACTTGAAAGGGTCTGCGTTGGCTCACCCAACCTCACCGAACCTCTCAGCCCCAAGAGTGTCCACCCTTATGTCTCAATCAGCTGTGGGTCTAGATATGGTCAATCCAGGTTGCATCACAGCCCCTGAACGAATTTTGTAAGAATTTCTCTCTCTTTCACTGTCTTTGTTTCACGGGTTTTGAAAAGTAATTTATTTTTATAATGGGGTTTAGCTGCTTTTCACGGCTGTGTTTATGCCGCTTTACACCCCCTTGACTCACTTACAGAGAGATATCAATACATAGGTTTGAAGATTCTTACTAGTCAGATATATTCTTGTGCGGTGAATAGGGGGTGTTGAGTCCAGTTCACTGAAAAAGGAATAGGTCTTGTCTCTTACATATTGGGTTTATGGAACGGTATCGGAGCTAATTTGAAACCCTTGTTTTATGCATCACCCCACCTCACCTTTCCCGTTCAGCAGCCATAGTGTGTTTCCTAAACGTGGGACTCTGTTCTGTTTTGCAATTCAGTTCAAGTGTAGCGGTTTTTACATTCCCTCTAGAAGTGATATCTTATGATAAGTGTCTTTTTCTGTGTGACTTATTTCACTTAGAATCGTCGTACCTAAATCCACTCATCGTGCTGCTACTAGCCTTATGACGTTGATTTCATGGCTGAGTGATATTCCATTGTACATGAGGACCACAACTTCTTTATCCATTTTTCTCTTTCCTAGGATATTTAAGGTGTAATGAAGTGGGGGTTCTTGTCCACAGAGCAGCCCTAAACTTTGGGGTGCCTGTGTCTTGCTGATTTTTAGTTTTCCCAATTTATACGCCCATGAGTGGAAGTGCCCTATGCTCTCCAAGCTGTGTTTTTTAGATGTTTCAGAACACACCGTACACTTCTCCAGAGTGGCTGTTGGCAATTTACATCCCACCCATCAGCGTAGCAAGGCTCCCATTTCTCCATGGCCGGTCCTGCATTTCTGGTTTGGACACTTTTTTCCGCATGGCCCTTTTGCCCGCTGGGAAGCGAGACTTCTTTGGAGCGCTGATTGGCCTTTCCAGGTTGCTTGGTTGGCCAAAAAGGGCGTATGCGTTTTTTCCTGAATATATTCAGGAAAAAACGCATACGCCCTTTTTGGCCAAGGGCATCATTGTCCACGTTTTGCCGCTTTTCATGTGCTTTCAAGGCGATTCGAATCTACCTCCTGAAATCTGTTTCCTGCAATTCTGCCTTGCTTTCAAAGCCTCTTCGTTGCCTTCCCTTAATATATTTGTGGACGAGAGGTATCATTTAAAACTCTGCAGGTTTGTGAATTGCAGTGCCCCTGAGCTCCATTTTTCAACTCGCTTTTTTGGGAGCTGGCCGCAAAAGCGCAGGATTGCTTCAGGCCCTCTTCTGGTTCTGGGGGGCAGGCTGAGCTTGTGCTTAATTCTTCTTCCTGATGGGAAAATAGAGTGACCTGTGCCTGTCCCAACACCTAGAGCTAGTCTCTCATTGGTTCCCCCTCTTCCCGTTCATCCTCAGGACAAATTGCAACCTGTACGGAACAGGAGGTTAAAGGTGCTGATTCTCCAAGGAGGGAGATGGCTAGTAAATCGGCTGGAATGGCGAACCCGAGCAAAGGAGATGAGAAATGAGGTGCGTTTTAGAAACCTTTCCCGATCACACGGTGTACCATCTTCTGGGTTTCTCATGCCTGTTTTCGACGTAGGAAGATGCCCTTGAACCTGGAGATTTGGGACCCATGGGATGGGTACCATGCAGTATTACTTGAAAGGGTCTGCGTTGGCTCACCCAACCTCACCGAACCTCTCAGCCCCAAGAGTGTCCACCCTTATGTCTCAATCAGCTGTGGGTCTAGATATGGTCAATCCAGGTTGCATCACAGCCCCTGAACGAATTTTGTAAGAATTTCTCTCTCTTTCACTGTCTTTGTTTCACGGGTTTTGAAAAGTAATTTATTTTTATAATGGGGTTTAGCTGCTTTTCACGGCTGTGTTTATGCCGCTTTACACCCCCTTGACTCACTTACAGAGAGATATCAATACATAGGTTTGAAGATTCTTACTAGTCAGATATATTCTTGTGCGGTGAATAGGGGGTGTTGAGTCCAGTTCACTGAAAAAGGAATAGGTCTTGTCTCTTACATATTGGGTTTATGGAACGGTATCGGAGCTAATTTGAAACCCTTGTTTTATGCATCACCCCACCTCACCTTTCCTGTTCAGCAGCCATAGTGTGTTTCCTAAACGTGGGACTCTGTTCTGTTTTGCAATTCAGTTCAAGTGTAGCGGTTTTTACATTCCCTCTAGAAGTGATATCTTATGATAAGTGTCTTTTTCTGTGTGACTTATTTCACTTAGAATCGTCGTACCTAAATCCACTCATCGTGCTGCTACTAGCCTTATGACGTTGATTTCATGGCTGAGTGATATTCCATTGTACATGAGGACCACAACTTCTTTATCCATTTTTCTCTTTCCTAGGATATTTAAGGTGTAATGAAGTGGGGGTTCTTGTCCACAGAGCAGCCCTAAACTTTGGGGTGCCTGTGTCTTGCTGATTTTTAGTTTTCCCAATTTATACGCCCATGAGTGGAAGTGCCCTATGCTCTCCAAGCTGTGTTTTTTAGATGTTTCAGAACACACCGTACACTTCTCCAGAGTGGCTGTTGGCAATTTACATCCCACCCATCAGCGTAGCAAGGCTCCCATTTCTCCATGGCCGGTCCTGCATTTCTGGTTTGGACACTTTTTTCCGCATGGCCCTTTTGCCCGCTGGGAAGCGAGACTTCTTTGGAGCGCTGATTGGCCTTTCCAGGTTGCTTGGTTGGCCAAAAAGGGCGTATGCGTTTTTTCCTGAATATATTCAGGAAAAAACGCATACGCCCTTTTTGGCCAAGGGCATCATTGTCCACGTTTTGCCGCTTTTCATGTGCTTTCAAGGCGATTCGAATCTACCTCCTGAAATCTGTTTCCTGCAATTCTGCCTTGCTTTCAAAGCCTCTTCGTTGCCTTCCCTTAATATATTTGTGGACGAGAGGTATCATTTAAAACTCTGCAGGTTTGTGAATTGCAGTGCCCCTGAGCTCCATTTTTCAACTCGCTTTTTTGGGAGCTGGCCGCAAAAGCGCAGGATTGCTTCAGGCCCTCTTCTGGTTCTGGGGGGCAGGCTGAGCTTGTGCTTAATTCTTCTTCCTGATGGGAAAATAGAGTGACCTGTGTCTGTCCCAACACCTAGAGCTAGTCTCTCATTGGTTCCCCCTCTTCCCGTTCATCCTCAGGACAAATTGCAACCTGTACGGAACAGGAGGTTAAAGGTGCTGATTCTCCAAGGAGGGAGATGGCTAGTAAATCGGCTGGAATGGCGAACCCGAGCAAAGGAGATGAGAAATGAGGTGCGTTTTAGAAACCTTTCCCGATCACACGGTGTACCATCTTCTGGGTTTCTCATGCCTGTTTTCGACGTAGGAAGATGCCCTTGAACCTGGAGATTTGGGACCCATGGGATGGGTACCATGCAGTATTACTTGAAAGGGTCTGCGTTGGCTCACCCAACCTCACCGAACCTCTCAGCCCCAAGAGTGTCCACCCTTATGTCTCAATCAGCTGTGGGTCTAGATATGGTCAATCCAGGTTGCATCACAGCCCCTGAACGAATTTTGTAAGAATTTCTCTCTCTTTCACTGTCTTTGTTTCACGGGTTTTGAAAAGTAATTTATTTTTATAATGGGGTTTAGCTGCTTTTCACGGCTGTGTTTATGCCGCTTTACACCCCCTTGACTCACTTACAGAGAGATATCAATACATAGGTTTGAAGATTCTTACTAGTCAGATATATTCTTGTGCGGTGAATAGGGGGTGTTGAGTCCAGTTCACTGAAAAAGGAATAGGTCTTGTCTCTTACATATTGGGTTTATGGAACGGTATCGGAGCTAATTTGAAACCCTTGTTTTATGCATCACCCCACCTCACCTTTCCCGTTCAGCAGCCATAGTGTGTTTCCTAAACGTGGGACTCTGTTCTGTTTTGCAATTCAGTTCAAGTGTAGCGGTTTTTACATTCCCTCTAGAAGTGATATCTTATGATAAGTGTCTTTTTCTGTGTGACTTATTTCACTTAGAATCGTCGTACCTAAATCCACTCATCGTGCTGCTACTAGCCTTATGACGTTGATTTCATGGCTGAGTGATATTCCATTGTACATGAGGACCACAACTTCTTTATCCATTTTTCTCTTTCCTAGGATATTTAAGGTGTAATGAAGTGGGGGTTCTTGTCCACAGAGCAGCCCTAAACTTTGGGGTGCCTGTGTCTTGCTGATTTTTAGTTTTCCCAATTTATACGCCCATGAGTGGAAGTGCCCTATGCTCTCCAAGCTGTGTTTTTTAGATGTTTCAGAACACACCGTACACTTCTCCAGAGTGGCTGTTGGCAATTTACATCCCACCCATCAGCGTAGCAAGGCTCCCATTTCTCCATGGCCGGTCCTGCATTTCTGGTTTGGACACTTTTTTCCGCATGGCCCTTTTGCCCGCTGGGAAGCGAGACTTCTTTGGAGCGCTGATTGGCCTTTCCAGGTTGCTTGGTTGGCCAAAAAGGGCGTATGCGTTTTTTCCTGAATATATTCAGGAAAAAACGCATACGCCCTTTTTGGCCAAGGGCATCATTGTCCACGTTTTGCCGCTTTTCATGTGCTTTCAAGGCGATTCGAATCTACCTCCTGAAATCTGTTTCCTGCAATTCTGCCTTGCTTTCAAAGCCTCTTCGTTGCCTTCCCTTAATATATTTGTGGACGAGAGGTATCATTTAAAACTCTGCAGGTTTGTGAATTGCAGTGCCCCTGAGCTCCATTTTTCAACTCGCTTTTTTGGGAGCTGGCCGCAAAAGCGCAGGATTGCTTCAGGCCCTCTTCTGGTTCTGGGGGGCAGGCTGAGCTTGTGCTTAATTCTTCTTCCTGATGGGAAAATAGAGTGACCTGTGCCTGTCCCAACACCTAGAGCTAGTCTCTCATTGGTTCCCCCTCTTCCCGTTCATCCTCAGGACAAATTGCAACCTGTACGGAACAGGAGGTTAAAGGTGCTGATTCTCCAAGGAGGGAGATGGCTAGTAAATCGGCTGGAATGGCGAACCCGAGCAAAGGAGATGAGAAATGAGGTGCGTTTTAGAAACCTTTCCCGATCACACGGTGTACCATCTTCTGGGTTTCTCATGCCTGTTTTCGACGTAGGAAGATGCCCTTGAACCTGGAGATTTGGGACCCATGGGATGGGTACCATGCAGTATTACTTGAAAGGGTCTGCGTTGGCTCACCCAACCTCACCGAACCTCTCAGCCCCAAGAGTGTCCACCCTTATGTCTCAATCAGCTGTGGGTCTAGATATGGTCAATCCAGGTTGCATCACAGCCCCTGAACGAATTTTGTAAGAATTTCTCTCTCTTTCACTGTCTTTGTTTCACGGGTTTTGAAAAGTAATTTATTTTTATAATGGGGTTTAACTCCTTTTCACGGCTGTGTTTATGCCGCTTTACACCCCCTTGACTCACTTACAGAGAGATATCAATACATAGGTTTGAAGATTCTTACTAGTCAGATATATTCTTGTGCGGTGAATAGGGGGTGTTGAGTCCAGTTCACTGAAAAAGGAATAGGTCTTGTCTCTTACATATTGGGTTTATGGAACGGTATCGGAGCTAATTTGAAACCCTTGTTTTATGCATCACCCCACCTCACCTTTCCCGTTCAGCAGCCATAGTGTGTTTCCTAAACGTGGGACTCTGTTCTGTTTTGCAATTCAGTTCAAGTGTAGCGGTTTTTACATTCCCTCTAGAAGTGATATCTTATGATAAGTGTCTTTTTCTGTGTGACTTATTTCACTTAGAATCGTCGTACCTAAATCCACTCATCGTGCTGCTACTAGCCTTATGACGTTGATTTCATGGCTGAGTGATATTCCATTGTACATGAGGACCACAACTTCTTTATCCATTTTTCTCTTTCCTAGGATATTTAAGGTGTAATGAAGTGGGGGTTCTTGTCCACAGAGCAGCCCTAAACTTTGGGGTGCCTGTGTCTTGCTGATTTTTAGTTTTCCCAATTTATACGCCCATGAGTGGAAGTGCCCTATGCTCTCCAAGCTGTGTTTTTTAGATGTTTCAGAACACACCGTACACTTCTCCAGAGTGGCTGTTGGCAATTTACATCCCACCCATCAGCGTAGCAAGGCTCCCATTTCTCCATGGCCGGTCCTGCATTTCTGGTTTGGACACTTTTTTCCGCATGGCCCTTTTGCCCGCTGGGAAGCGAGACTTCTTTGGAGCGCTGATTGGCCTTTCCAGGTTGCTTGGTTGGCCAAAAAGGGCGTATGCGTTTTTTCCTGAATATATTCAGGAAAAAACGCATACGCCCTTTTTGGCCAAGGGCATCATTGTCCACGTTTTGCCGCTTTTCATGTGCTTTCAAGGCGATTCGAATCTACCTCCTGAAATCTGTTTCCTGCAATTCTGCCTTGCTTTCAAAGCCTCTTCGTTGCCTTCCCTTAATATATTTGTGGACGAGAGGTATCATTTAAAACTCTGCAGGTTTGTGAATTGCAGTGCCCCTGAGCTCCATTTTTCAACTCGCTTTTTTGGGAGCTGGCCGCAAAAGCGCAGGATTGCTTCAGGCCCTCTTCTGGTTCTGGGGGGCAGGCTGAGCTTGTGCTTAATTCTTCTTCCTGATGGGAAAATAGAGTGACCTGTGCCTGTCCCAACACCTAGAGCTAGTCTCTCATTGGTTCCCCCTCTTCCCGTTCATCCTCAGGACAAATTGCAACCTGTACGGAACAGGAGGTTAAAGGTGCTGATTCTCCAAGGAGGGAGATGGCTAGTAAATCGGCTGGAATGGCGAACCCGAGCAAAGGAGATGAGAAATGAGGTGCGTTTTAGAAACCTTTCCCGATCACACGGTGTACCATCTTCTGGGTTTCTCATGCCTGTTTTCGACGTAGGAAGATGCCCTTGAACCTGGAGATTTGGGACCCATGGGATGGGTACCATGCAGTATTACTTGAAAGGGTCTGCGTTGGCTCACCCAACCTCACCGAACCTCTCAGCCCCAAGAGTGTCCACCCTTATGTCTCAATCAGCTGTGGGTCTAGATATGGTCAATCCAGGTTGCATCACAGCCCCTGAACGAATTTTGTAAGAATTTCTCTCTCTTTCACTGTCTTTGTTTCACGGGTTTTGAAAAGTAATTTATTTTTATAATGGGGTTTAACTCCTTTTCACGGCTGTGTTTATGCCGCTTTACACCCCCTTGACTCACTTACAGAGAGATATCAATACATAGGTTTGAAGATTCTTACTAGTCAGATATATTCTTGTGCGGTGAATAGGGGGTGTTGAGTCCAGTTCACTGAAAAAGGAATAGGTCTTGTCTCTTACATATTGGGTTTATGGAACGGTATCGGAGCTAATTTGAAACCCTTGTTTTATGCATCACCCCACCTCACCTTTCCCGTTCAGCAGCCATAGTGTGTTTCCTAAACGTGGGACTCTGTTCTGTTTTGCAATTCAGTTCAAGTGTAGCGGTTTTTACATTCCCTCTAGAAGTGATATCTTATGATAAGTGTCTTTTTCTGTGTGACTTATTTCACTTAGAATCGTCGTACCTAAATCCACTCATCGTGCTGCTACTAGCCTTATGACGTTGATTTCATGGCTGAGTGATATTCCATTGTACATGAGGACCACAACTTCTTTATCCATTTTTCTCTTTCCTAGGATATTTAAGGTGTAATGAAGTGGGGGTTCTTGTCCACAGAGCAGCCCTAAACTTTGGGGTGCCTGTGTCTTGCTGATTTTTAGTTTTCCCAATTTATACGCCCATGAGTGGAAGTGCCCTATGCTCTCCAAGCTGTGTTTTTTAGATGTTTCAGAACACACCGTACACTTCTCCAGAGTGGCTGTTGGCAATTTACATCCCACCCATCAGCGTAGCAAGGCTCCCATTTCTCCATGGCCGGTCCTGCATTTCTGGTTTGGACACTTTTTTCCGCATGGCCCTTTTGCCCGCTGGGAAGCGAGACTTCTTTGGAGCGCTGATTGGCCTTTCCAGGTTGCTTGGTTGGCCAAAAAGGGCGTATGCGTTTTTTCCTGAATATATTCAGGAAAAAACGCATACGCCCTTTTTGGCCAAGGGCATCATTGTCCACGTTTTGCCGCTTTTCATGTGCTTTCAAGGCGATTCGAATCTACCTCCTGAAATCTGTTTCCTGCAATTCTGCCTTGCTTTCAAAGCCTCTTCGTTGCCTTCCCTTAATATATTTGTGGACGAGAGGTATCATTTAAAACTCTGCAGGTTTGTGAATTGCAGTGCCCCTGAGCTCCATTTTTCAACTCGCTTTTTTGGGAGCTGGCCGCAAAAGCGCAGGATTGCTTCAGGCCCTCTTCTGGTTCTGGGGGGCAGGCTGAGCTTGTGCTTAATTCTTCTTCCTGATGGGAAAATAGAGTGACCTGTGCCTGTCCCAACACCTAGAGCTAGTCTCTCATTGGTTCCCCCTCTTCCCGTTCATCCTCAGGACAAATTGCAACCTGTACGGAACAGGAGGTTAAAGGTGCTGATTCTCCAAGGAGGGAGATGGCTAGTAAATCGGCTGGAATGGCGAACCCGAGCAAAGGAGATGAGAAATGAGGTGCGTTTTAGAAACCTTTCCCGATCACACGGTGTACCATCTTCTGGGTTTCTCATGCCTGTTTTCGACGTAGGAAGATGCCCTTGAACCTGGAGATTTGGGACCCATGGGATGGGTACCATGCAGTATTACTTGAAAGGGTCTGCGTTGGCTCACCCAACCTCACCGAACCTCTCAGCCCCAAGAGTGTCCACCCTTATGTCTCAATCAGCTGTGGGTCTAGATATGGTCAATCCAGGTTGCATCACAGCCCCTGAACGAATTTTGTAAGAATTTCTCTCTCTTTCACTGTCTTTGTTTCACGGGTTTTGAAAAGTAATTTATTTTTATAATGGGGTTTAGCTGCTTTTCACGGCTGTGTTTATGCCGCTTTACACCCCCTTGACTCACTTACAGAGAGATATCAATACATAGGTTTGAAGATTCTTACTAGTCAGATATATTCTTGTGCGGTGAATAGGGGGTGTTGAGTCCAGTTCACTGAAAAACGAATAGGTCTTGTCTCTTACATATTGGGTTTATGGAACGGTATCGGAGCTAATTTGAAACCCTTGTTTTATGCATCACCCCACCTCACCTTTTCCGTTCAGCAGCCATAGTGTGTTTCCTAAACGTGGGACTCTGTTCTGTTTTGCAATTCAGTTCAAGTGTAGCGGTTTTTACATTCCCTCTAGAAGTGATATCTTATGATAAGTGTCTTTTTCTGTGTGACTTATTTCACTTAGAATCGTCGTACCTAAATCCACTCATCGTGCTGCTACTAGCCTTATGACGTTGATTTCATGGCTGAGTGATATTCCATTGTACATGAGGACCACAACTTCTTTATCCATTTTTCTCTTTCCTAGGATATTTAAGGTGTAATGAAGTGGGGGTTCTTGTCCACAGAGCAGCCCTAAACTTTGGGGTGCCTGTGTCTTGCTGATTTTTAGTTTCCCCAATTTATACGCCCATGAGTGGAAGTGCCCTATGCTCTCCAAGCTGTGTTTTTTAGATGTTTCAGAACACACCGTACACTTCTCCGGAGTGGCTGTTGGCAATTTACATCCCACCCATCAGCGTAGCAAGCCTCCCATTTCTCCATGGCCGGTCCTGCATTTCTGGTTTGGACACTTTTTTCCGCATGGCCCTTTTGCCCGCTGGGAAGCGAGACTTCTTTGGAGCGCTGATTGGCCTTTCCAGGTTGCTTGGTTGGCCAAAAAGGGCGTATGCGTTTTTTCCTGAATATATTCAGGAAAAAACGCATACGCCCTTTTTGGCCAAGGGCATCATTGTCCACGTTTTGCCGCTTTTCATGTGCTTTCAAGGCGATTCGATTCTACCTCCTGAAATCTGTTTCCTGCAATTCTGCCTTGCTTTCAAAGCCTCTTCGTTGCCTTCCCTTAATATATTTGTGGACGAGAGGTATCATTTAAAACTCTGCAGGTTTGTGAATTGCAGTGCCCCTGAGCTCCATTTTTCAACTCGCTTTTTTGGGAGCTGGCCGCAAAAGCGCAGGATTGCTTCAGGCCCTCTTCTGGTTCTGGGGGGCAGGCTGAGCTTGTGCTTAATTCTTCTTCCTGATGGGAAAATAGAGTGACCTGTGCCTGTCCCAACACCTAGAGCTAGTCTCTCATTGGTTCCCCCTCTTCCCGTTCATCCTCAGGACAAATTGCAACCTGTACGGAACAGGAGGTTAAAGGTGCTGATTCTCCAAGGAGGGAGATGGCTAGTAAATCGGCTGGAATGGCGAACCCGAGCAAAGGAGATGAGAAATGAGGTGCGTTTTAGAAACCTTTCCCGATCACACGGTGTACCATCTTCTGGGTTTCTCATGCCTGTTTTCGACGTAGGAAGATGCCCTTGAACCTGGAGATTTGGGACCCATGGGATGGGTACCATGCAGTATTACTTGAAAGGGTCTGCGTTGGCTCACCCAACCTCACCGAACCTCTCAGCCCCAAGAGTGTCCACCCTTATGTCTCAATCAGCTGTGGGTCTAGATATGGTCAATCCAGGTTGCATCACAGCCCCTGAACGAATTTTGTAAGAATTTCTCTCTCTTTCACTGTCTTTGTTTCACGGGTTTTGAAAAGTAATTTATTTTTATAATGGGGTTTAGCTGCTTTTCACGGCTGTGTTTATGCCGCTTTACACCCCCTTGACTCACTTACAGAGAGATATCAATACATAGGTTTGAAGATTCTTACTAGTCAGATATATTCTTGTGCGGTGAATAGGGGGTGTTGAGTCCAGTTCACTGAAAAAGGAATAGGTCTTGTCTCTTACATATTGGGTTTATGGAACGGTATCGGAGCTAATTTGAAACCCTTGTTTTATGCATCACCCCACCTCACCTTTCCCGTTCAGCAGCCATAGTGTGTTTCCTAAACGTGGGACTCTGTTCTGTTTTGCAATTCAGTTCAAGTGTAGCGGTTTTTACATTCCCTCTAGAAGTGATATCTTATGATAAGTGTCTTTTTCTGTGTGACTTATTTCACTTAGAATCGTCGTACCTAAATCCACTCATCGTGCTGCTACTAGCCTTATGACGTTGATTTCATGGCTGAGTGATATTCCATTGTACATGAGGACCACAACTTCTTTATCCATTTTTCTCTTTCCTAGGATATTTAAGGTGTAATGAAGTGGGGGTTCTTGTCCACAGAGCAGCCCTAAACTTTGGGGTGCCTGTGTCTTGCTGATTTTTAGTTTTCCCAATTTATACGCCCATGAGTGGAAGTGCCCTATGCTCTCCAAGCTGTGTTTTTTAGATGTTTCAGAACACACCGTACACTTCTCCAGAGTGGCTGTTGGCAATTTACATCCCACCCATCAGCGTAGCAAGGCTCCCATTTCTCCATGGCCGGTTCTGCATTTCTGGTTTGGACACTTTTTTCCGCATGGCCCTTTTGCCCGCTGGGAAGCGAGACTTCTTTGGAGCGCTGATTGGCCTTTCCAGGTTGCTTGGTTGGCCAAAAAGGGCGTATGCGTTTTTTCCTGAATATATTCAGGAAAAAACGCATACGCCCTTTTTGGCCAAGGGCATCATTGTCCACGTTTTGCCGCTTTTCATGTGCTTTCAAGGCGATTCGAATCTACCTCCTGAAATCTGTTTCCTGCAATTCTGCCTTGCTTTCAAAGCCTCTTCCTTGCCTTCCCTTAATATATTTGTGGACGAGAGGTATCATTTAAAACTCTGCAGGTTTGTGAATTGCAGTGCCCCTGAGCTCCATTTTTCAACTCGCTTTTTTGGGAGCTGGCCGCAAAAGCGCAGGATTGCTTCAGGCCCTCTTCTGGTTCTGGGGGGCAGGCTGAGCTTTTGCTTAATTCTTCTTCCTGATGGGAAAATAGAGTGACCTGTGCCTGTCCCAACACCTAGAGCTAGTCTCTCATTGGTTCCCCCTCTTCCCGTTCATCCTCAGGACAAATTGCAACCTGTACGGAACAGGAGGTTAAAGGTGCTGATTCTCCAAGGAGGGAGATGGCTAGTAAATCGGCTGGAATGGCGAACCCGAGCAAAGGAGATGAGAAATGAGGTGCGTTTTAGAAACCTTTCCCGATCACACGGTGTACCATCTTCTGGGTTTCTCATGCCTGTTTTCGACGTAGGAAGATGCCCTTGAACCTGGAGATTTGGGACCCATGGGATGGGTACCATGCAGTATTACTTGAAAGGGTCTGCGTTGGCTCACCCAACCTCACCGAACCTCTCAGCCCCAAGAGTGTCCACCCTTATGTCTCAATCAGCTGTGGGTCTAGATATGGTCAATCCAGGTTGCATCACAGCCCCTGAACGAATTTTGTAAGAATTTCTCTCTCTTTCACTGTCTTTGTTTCACGGGTTTTGAAAAGTAATTTATTTTTATAATGGGGTTTAGCTGCTTTTCACGGCTGTGTTTATGCCGCTTTACACCCCCTTGACTCACTTACAGAGAGATATCAATACATAGGTTTGAAGATTCTTACTAGTCAGATATATTCTTGTGCGGTGAATAGGGGGTGTTGAGTCCAGTTCACTGAAAAAGGAATAGGTCTTGTCTCTTACATATTGGGTTTATGGAACGGTATCGGAGCTAATTTGAAACCCTTGTTTTATGCATCACCCCACCTCACCTTTCCCGTTCAGCAGCCATAGTGTGTTTCCTAAACGTGGGACTCTGTTCTGTTTTGCAATTCAGTTCAAGTGTAGCGGTTTTTACATTCCCTCTAGAAGTGATATCTTATGATAAGTGTCTTTTTCTGTGTGACTTATTTCACTTAGAATCGTCGTACCTAAATCCACTCATCGTGCTGCTACTAGCCTTATGACGTTGATTTCATGGCTGAGTGATATTCCTTGTACATGAGGACCACAACTTCTTTATCCATTTTTCTCTTTCCTAGGATATTTAAGGTGTAATGAAGTGGGGGTTCTTGTCCACAGAGCAGCCCTAAACTTTGGGGTGCCTGTGTCTTGCTGATTTTTAGTTTTCCCAATTTATACGCCCATGAGTGGAAGTGCCCTATGCTCTCCAAGCTGTGTTTTTTAGATGTTTCAGAACACACCGTACACTTCTCCGGAGTGGCTGTTGGCAATTTACATCCCACCCATCAGCGTAGCAAGCCTCCCATTTCTCCATGGCCGGTCCTGCATTTCTGGTTTGGACACTTTTTTCCGCATGGCCCTTTTGCCCGCTGGGAAGCGAGACTTCTTTGGAGCGCTGATTGGCCTTTCCAGGTTGCTTGGTTGGCCAAAAAGGGCGTATGCGTTTTTTCCTGAATATATTCAGGAAAAAACGCATACGCCCTTTTTGGCCAAGGGCATCATTGTCCACGTTTTGCCGCTTTTCATGTGCTTTCAAGGCGATTCGAATCTACCTCCTGAAATCTGTTTCCTGCAATTCTGCCTTGCTTTCAAAGCCTCTTCGTTGCCTTCCCTTAATATATTTGTGGACGAGAGGTATCATTTAAAACTCTGCAGGTTTGTGAATTGCAGTGCCCCTGAGCTCCATTTTTCAACTCGCTTTTTTGGGAGCTGGCCGCAAAAGCGCAGGATTGCTTCAGGCCCTCTTCTGGTTCTGGGGGGCAGGCTGAGCTTTTGCTTAATTCTTCTTCCTGATGGGAAAATAGAGTGACCTGTGCCTGTCCCAACACCTAGAGCTAGTCTCTCATTGGTTCCACCTCTTCCCGTTCATCCTCAGGACAAATTGCAACCTGTACGGAACAGGAGGTTAAAGGTGCTGATTCTCCAAGGAGGGAGATGGCTCGTAAATCGGCTACAATGGCGAACCCGAGCAAAGGAGATGAGAAATGAGGTGCGTTTTAGAAACCTTTCCCGATCACACGGTGTACCATCTTCTGGGTTTCTCATGCCTGTTTTCGATGTAGGAAGATGCCCTTGAACCTGGAGATTTGGGACCCTTGGGATGGGTACCATGCAGTATTACTTGAAAGGGTCTGCGTTGGCTCACCCAACCTCACCGAACCTCTCAGCCCCAAGAGTGTCCACCCTTATGTCTCAATCAGCTGTGGGTCTAGATATGGTCAATCCAGGTTGCATCACAGCCCCTGAACGAATTTTGTAAGAATTTCTCTCTCTTTCACTGTCTTTGTTTCACGGGTTTTGAAAAGTAATTTATTTTTATAATGGGGTTTAGCTGCTTTTCACGGCTGTGTTTATGCCGCTTTACACCCCCTTGACTCACTTACAGAGAGATATCAATACATAGGTTTGAAGATTCTTACTAGTCAGATATATTCTTGTGCGGTGAATAGGGGGTGTTGAGTCCAGTTCACTGAAAAAGGAATAGGTCTTGTCTCTTACATATTGGGTTTATGGAACGGTATCGGAGCTAATTTGAAACCCTTGTTTTATGCATCACCCCACCTCACCTTTCCCGTTCAGCAGCCATAGTGTGTTTCCTAAACGTGGGACTCTGTTCTGTTTTGCAATTCAGTTCAAGTGTAGCGGTTTTTACATTCCCTCTAGAAGTGATATCTTATGATAAGTGTCTTTTTCTGTGTGACTTATTTCACTTAGAATCGTCGTACCTAAATCCACTCATCGTGCTGCTACTAGCCTTATGACGTTGATTTCATGGCTGAGTGATATTCCATTGTACATGAGGACCACAACTTCTTTATCCATTTTTCTCTTTCCTAGGATATTTAAGGTGTAATGAAGTGGGGGTTCTTGTCCACAGAGCAGCCCTAAACTTTGGGGTGCCTGTGTCTTGCTGATTTTTAGTTTTCCCAATTTATACGCCCATGAGTGGAAGTGCCCTATGCTCTCCAAGCTGTGTTTTTTAGATGTTTCAGAACACACCGTACACTTCTCCAGAGTGGCTGTTGGCAATTTACATCCCACCCATCAGCGTAGCAAGGCTCCCATTTCTCCATGGCCGGTCCTGCATTTCTGGTTTGGACACTTTTTTCCGCATGGCCCTTTTGCCCGCTGGGAAGCGAGACTTCTTTGGAGCGCTGATTGGCCTTTCCAGGTTGCTTGGTTGGCCAAAAAGGGCGTATGCGTTTTTTCCTGAATATATTCAGGAAAAAACGCATACGCCCTTTTTGGCCAAGGGCATCATTGTCCACGTTTTGCCGCTTTTCATGTGCTTTCAAGGCGATTCGAATCTACCTCCTGAAATCTGTTTCCTGCAATTCTGCCTTGCTTTCAAAGCCTCTTCGTTGCCTTCCCTTAATATATTTGTGGACGAGAGGTATCATTTAAAACTCTGCAGGTTTGTGAATTGCAGTGCCCCTGAGCTCCATTTTTCAACTCGCTTTTTTGGGAGCTGGCCGCAAAAGCGCAGGATTGCTTCAGGCCCTCTTCTGGTTCTGGGGGGCAGGCTGAGCTTGTGCTTAATTCTTCTTCCTGATGGGAAAATAGAGTGACCTGTGCCTGTCCCAACACCTAGAGCTAGTCTCTCATTGGTTCCCCCTCTTCCCGTTCATCCTCAGGACAAATTGCAACCTGTACGGAACAGGAGGTTAAAGGTGCTGATTCTCCAAGGAGGGAGATGGCTAGTAAATCGGCTGGAATGGCGAACCCGAGCAAAGGAGATGAGAAATGAGGTGCGTTTTAGAAACCTTTCCCGATCACACGGTGTACCATCTTCTGGGTTTCTCATGCCTGTTTTCGACGTAGGAAGATGCCCTTGAACCTGGAGATTTGGGACCCATGGGATGGGTACCATGCAGTATTACTTGAAAGGGTCTGCGTTGGCTCACCCAACCTCACCGAACCTCTCAGCCCCAAGAGTGTCCACCCTTATGTCTCAATCAGCTGTGGGTCTAGATATGGTCAATCCAGGTTGCATCACAGCCCCTGAACGAATTTTGTAAGAATTTCTCTCTCTTTCACTGTCTTTGTTTCACGGGTTTTGAAAAGTAATTTATTTTTATAATGGGGTTTAGCTGCTTTTCACGGCTGTGTTTATGCCGCTTTACACCCCCTTGACTCACTTACAGAGAGATATCAATACATAGGTTTGAAGATTCTTACTAGTCAGATATATTCTTGTGCGGTGAATAGGGGGTGTTGAGTCCAGTTCACTGAAAAAGGAATAGGTCTTGTCTCTTACATATTGGGTTTATGGAACGGTATCGGAGCTAATTTGAAACCCTTGTTTTATGCATCACCCCACCTCACCTTTCCCGTTCAGCAGCCATAGTGTGTTTCCTAAACGTGGGACTCTGTTCTGTTTTGCAATTCAGTTCAAGTGTAGCGGTTTTTACATTCCCTCTAGAAGTGATATCTTATGATAAGTGTCTTTTTCTGTGTGACTTATTTCACTTAGAATCGTCGTACCTAAATCCACTCATCGTGCTGCTACTAGCCTTATGACGTTGATTTCATGGCTGAGTGATATTCCATTGTACATGAGGACCACAACTTCTTTATCCATTTTTCTCTTTCCTAGGATATTTAAGGTGTAATGAAGTGGGGGTTCTTGTCCACAGAGCAGCCCTAAACTTTGGGGTGCCTGTGTCTTGCTGATTTTTAGTTTTCCCAATTTATACGCCCATGAGTGGAAGTGCCCTATGCTCTCCAAGCTGTGTTTTTTAGATGTTTCAGAACACACCGTACACTTCTCCAGAGTGGCTGTTGGCAATTTACATCCCACCCATCAGCGTAGCAAGGCTCCCATTTCTCCATGGCCGGTCCTGCATTTCTGGTTTGGACACTTTTTTCCGCATGGCCCTTTTGCCCGCTGGGAAGCGAGACTTCTTTGGAGCGCTGATTGGCCTTTCCAGGTTGCTTGGTTGGCCAAAAAGGGCGTATGCGTTTTTTCCTGAATATATTCAGGAAAAAACGCATACGCCCTTTTTGGCCAAGGGCATCATTGTCCACGTTTTGCCGCTTTTCATGTGCTTTCAAGGCGATTCGAATCTACCTCCTGAAATCTGTTTCCTGCAATTCTGCCTTGCTTTCAAAGCCTCTTCGTTGCCTTCCCTTAATATATTTGTGGACGAGAGGTATCATTTAAAACTCTGCAGGTTTGTGAATTGCAGTGCCCCTGAGCTCCATTTTTCAACTCGCTTTTTTGGGAGCTGGCCGCAAAAGCGCAGGATTGCTTCAGGCCCTCTTCTGGTTCTGGGGGGCAGGCTGAGCTTGTGCTTAATTCTTCTTCCTGATGGGAAAATAGAGTGACCTGTGCCTGTCCCAACACCTAGAGCTAGTCTCTCATTGGTTCCCCCTCTTCCCGTTCATCCTCAGGACAAATTGCAACCTGTACGGAACAGGAGGTTAAAGGTGCTGATTCTCCAAGGAGGGAGATGGCTAGTAAATCGGCTGGAATGGCGAACCCGAGCAAAGGAGATGAGAAATGAGGTGCGTTTTAGAAACCTTTCCCGATCACACGGTGTACCATCTTCTGGGTTTCTCATGCCTGTTTTCGACGTAGGAAGATGCCCTTGAACCTGGAGATTTGGGACCCATGGGATGGGTACCATGCAGTATTACTTGAAAGGGTCTGCGTTGGCTCACCCAACCTCACCGAACCTCTCAGCCCCAAGAGTGTCCACCCTTATGTCTCAATCAGCTGTGGGTCTAGATATGGTCAATCCAGGTTGCATCACAGCCCCTGAACGAATTTTGTAAGAATTTCTCTCTCTTTCACTGTCTTTGTTTCACGGGTTTTGAAAAGTAATTTATTTTTATAATGGGGTTTAGCTGCTTTTCACGGCTGTGTTTATGCCGCTTTACACCCCCTTGACTCACTTACAGAGAGATATCAATACATAGGTTTGAAGATTCTTACTAGTCAGATATATTCTTGTGCGGTGAATAGGGGGTGTTGAGTCCAGTTCACTGAAAAAGGAATAGGTCTTGTCTCTTACATATTGGGTTTATGGAACGGTATCGGAGCTAATTTGAAACCCTTGTTTTATGCATCACCCCACCTCACCTTTCCCGTTCAGCAGCCATAGTGTGTTTCCTAAACGTGGGACTCTGTTCTGTTTTGCAATTCAGTTCAAGTGTAGCGGTTTTTACATTCCCTCTAGAAGTGATATCTTATGATAAGTGTCTTTTTCTGTGTGACTTATTTCACTTAGAATCGTCGTACCTAAATCCACTCATCGTGCTGCTACTAGCCTTATGACGTTGATTTCATGGCTGAGTGATATTCCATTGTACATGAGGACCACAACTTCTTTATCCATTTTTCTCTTTCCTAGGATATTTAAGGTGTAATGAAGTGGGGGTTCTTGTCCACAGAGCAGCCCTAAACTTTGGGGTGCCTGTGTCTTGCTGATTTTTAGTTTTCCCAATTTATACGCCCATGAGTGGAAGTGCCCTATGCTCTCCAAGCTGTGTTTTTTAGATGTTTCAGAACACACCGTACACTTCTCCGGAGTGGCTGTTGGCAATTTACATCCCACCCATCAGCGTAGCAAGCCTCCCATTTCTCCATGGCCGGTCCTGCATTTCTGGTTTGGACACTTTTTTCCGCATGGCCCTTTTGCCCGCTGGGAAGCGAGACTTCTTTGGAGTGCTGATTGGCCTTTCCAGGTTGCTTGGTTGGCCAAAAAGGGCGTATGCGTTTTTTCCTGAATATATTCAGGAAAAAACGCATACGCCCTTTTTGGCCAAGGGCATCATTGTCCACGTTTTGCCGCTTTTCATGTGCTTTCAAGGCGATTCGAATCTACCTCCTGAAATCTGTTTCCTGCAATTCTGCCTTGCTTTCAAAGCCTCTTCGTTGCCTTCCCTTAATATATTTGTGGACGAGAGGTATCATTTAAAACTCTGCAGGTTTGTGAATTGCAGTGCCCCTGAGCAACATTTTTCAACTCGCTTTTTTGGGAGCTGGCCGCAAAAGCGCAGGATTGCTTCAGGCCCTCTTCTGGTTCTGGGGGGCAGGCTGAGCTTTTGCTTAATTCTTCTTCCTGATGGGAAAATAGAGTGACCTGTGCCTGTCCCAACACCTAGAGCTAGTCTCTCATTGGTTCCACCTCTTCCCGTTCATCCTCAGGACAAATTGCAACCTGTACGGAACAGGAGGTTAAAGGTGCTGATTCTCCAAGGAGGGAGATGGCTCGTAAATCGGCTACAATGGCGAACCCGAGCAAAGGAGATGAGAAATGAGGTGCGTTTTAGAAACCTTTCCCGATCACACGGTGTACCATCTTCTGGGTTTCTCATGCCTGTTTTCGATGTAGGAAGATGCCCTTGAACCTGGAGATTTGGGACCCTTGGGATGGGTACCATGCAGTATTACTTGAAAGGGTCTGCGTTGGCTCACCCAACCTCACCGAACCTCTCAGCCCCAAGAGTGTCCACCCTTATGTCTCAATCAGCTGTGGGTCTAGATATGGTCAATCCAGGTTGCATCACAGCCCCTGAACGAATTTTGTAAGAATTTCTCTCTCTTTCACTGTCTTTGTTTCACGGGTTTTGAAAAGTAATTTATTTTTATAATGGGGTTTAGCTGCTTTTCACGGCTGTGTTTATGCCGCTTTACACCCCCTTGACTCACTTACAGAGAGATATCAATACATAGGTTTGAAGATTCTTACTAGTCAGATATATTCTTGTGCGGTGAATAGGGGGTGTTGAGTCCAGTTCACTGAAAAAGGAATAGGTCTTGTCTCTTACATATTGGGTTTATGGAACGGTATCGGAGCTAATTTGAAACCCTTGTTTTATGCATCACCCCACCTCACCTTTCCCGTTCAGCAGCCATAGTGTGTTTCCTAAACGTGGGACTCTGTTCTGTTTTGCAATTCAGTTCAAGTGTAGCGGTTTTTACATTCCCTCTAGAAGTGATATCTTATGATAAGTGTCTTTTTCTGTGTGACTTATTTCACTTAGAATCGTCGTACCTAAATCCACTCATCGTGCTGCTACTAGCCTTATGACGTTGATTTCATGGCTGAGTGATATTCCATTGTACATGAGGACCACAACTTCTTTATCCATTTTTCTCTTTCCTAGGATATTTAAGGTGTAATGAAGTGGGGGTTCTTGTCCACAGAGCAGCCCTAAACTTTGGGGTGCCTGTGTCTTGCTGATTTTTAGTTTTCCCAATTTATACGCCCATGAGTGGAAGTGCCCTATGCTCTCCAAGCTGTGTTTTTTAGATGTTTCAGAACACACCGTACACTTCTCCAGAGTGGCTGTTGGCAATTTACATCCCACCCATCAGCGTAGCAAGGCTCCCATTTCTCCATGGCCGGTCCTGCATTTCTGGTTTGGACACTTTTTTCCGCATGGCCCTTTTGCCCGCTGGGAAGCGAGACTTCTTTGGAGCGCTGATTGGCCTTTCCAGGTTGCTTGGTTGGCCAAAAAGGGCGTATGCGTTTTTTCCTGAATATATTCAGGAAAAAACGCATACGCCCTTTTTGGCCAAGGGCATCATTGTCCACGTTTTGCCGCTTTTCATGTGCTTTCAAGGCGATTCGAATCTACCTCCTGAAATCTGTTTCCTGCAATTCTGCCTTGCTTTCAAAGCCTCTTCGTTGCCTTCCCTTAATATATTTGTGGACGAGAGGTATCATTTAAAACTCTGCAGGTTTGTGAATTGCAGTGCCCCTGAGCTCCATTTTTCAACTCGCTTTTTTGGGAGCTGGCCGCAAAAGCGCAGGATTGCTTCAGGCCCTCTTCTGGTTCTGGGGGGCAGGCTGAGCTTGTGCTTAATTCTTCTTCCTGATGGGAAAATAGAGTGACCTGTGCCTGTCCCAACACCTAGAGCTAGTCTCTCATTGGTTCCCCCTCTTCCCCTTCATCCTCAGGACAAATTGCAACCTGTACGGAACAGGAGGTTAAAGGTGCTGATTCTCCAAGGAGGGAGATGGCTAGTAAATCGGCTGGAATGGCGAACCCGAGCAAAGGAGATGAGAAATGAGGTGCGTTTTAGAAACCTTTCCCGATCACACGGTGTACCATCTTCTGGGTTTCTCATGCCTGTTTTCGACGTAGGAAGATGCCCTTGAACCTGGAGATTTGGGACCCATGGGATGGGTACCATGCAGTATTACTTGAAAGGGTCTGCGTTGGCTCACCCAACCTCACCGAACCTCTCAGCCCCAAGAGTGTCCACCCTTATGTCTCAATCAGCTGTGGGTCTAGATATGGTCAATCCAGGTTGCATCACAGCCCCTGAACGAATTTTGTAAGAATTTCTCTCTCTTTCACTGTCTTTGTTTCACGGGTTTTGAAAAGTAATTTATTTTTATAATGGGGTTTAGCTGCTTTTCACGGCTGTGTTTATGCCGCTTTACACCCCCTTGACTCACTTACAGAGAGATATCAATACATAGGTTTGAAGATTCTTACTAGTCAGATATATTCTTGTGCGGTGAATAGGGGGTGTTGAGTCCAGTTCACTGAAAAAGGAATAGGTCTTGTCTCTTACATATTGGGTTTATGGAACGGTATCGGAGCTAATTTGAAACCCTTGTTTTATGCATCACCCCACCTCACCTTTCCCGTTCAGCAGCCATAGTGTGTTTCCTAAACGTGGGACTCTGTTCTGTTTTGCAATTCAGTTCAAGTGTAGCGGTTTTTACATTCCCTCTAGAAGTGATATCTTATGATAAGTGTCTTTTTCTGTGTGACTTATTTCACTTAGAATCGTCGTACCTAAATCCACTCATCGTGCTGCTACTAGCCTTATGACGTTGATTTCATGGCTGAGTGATATTCCATTGTACATGAGGACCACAACTTCTTTATCCATTTTTCTCTTTCCTAGGATATTTAAGGTGTAATGAAGTGGGGGTTCTTGTCCACAGAGCAGCCCTAAACTTTGGGGTGCCTGTGTCTTGCTGATTTTTAGTTTTCCCAATTTATACGCCCATGAGTGGAAGTGCCCTATGCTCTCCAAGCTGTGTTTTTTAGATGTTTCAGAACACACCGTACACTTCTCCAGAGTGGCTGTTGGCAATTTACATCCCACCCATCAGCGTAGCAAGGCTCCCATTTCTCCATGGCCGGTCCTGCATTTCTGGTTTGGACACTTTTTTCCGCATGGCCCTTTTGCCCGCTGGGAAGCGAGACTTCTTTGGAGCGCTGATTGGCCTTTCCAGGTTGCTTGGTTGGCCAAAAAGGGCGTATGCGTTTTTTCCTGAATATATTCAGGAAAAAACGCATACGCCCTTTTTGGCCAAGGGCATCATTGTCCACGTTTTGCCGCTTTTCATGTGCTTTCAAGGCGATTCGAATCTACCTCCTGAAATCTGTTTCCTGCAATTCTGCCTTGCTTTCAAAGCCTCTTCGTTGCCTTCCCTTAATATATTTGTGGACGAGAGGTATCATTTAAAACTCTGCAGGTTTGTGAATTGCAGTGCCCCTGAGCTCCATTTTTCAACTCGCTTTTTTGGGAGCTGGCCGCAAAAGCGCAGGATTGCTTCAGGCCCTCTTCTGGTTCTGGGGGGCAGGCTGAGCTTGTGCTTAATTCTTCTTCCTGATGGGAAAATAGAGTGACCTGTGCCTGTCCCAACACCTAGAGCTAGTCTCTCATTGGTTCCCCCTCTTCCCGTTCATCCTCAGGACAAATTGCAACCTGTACGGAACAGGAGGTTAAAGGTGCTGATTCTCCAAGGAGGGAGATGGCTAGTAAATCGGCTGGAATGGCGAACCCGAGCAAAGGAGATGAGAAATGAGGTGCGTTTTAGAAACCTTTCCCGATCACACGGTGTACCATCTTCTGGGTTTCTCATGCCTGTTTTCGACGTAGGAAGATGCCCTTGAACCTGGAGATTTGGGACCCATGGGATGGGTACCATGCAGTATTACTTGAAAGGGTCTGCGTTGGCTCACCCAACCTCACCGAACCTCTCAGCCCCAAGAGTGTCCACCCTTATGTCTCAATCAGCTGTGGGTCTAGATATGGTCAATCCAGGTTGCATCACAGCCCCTGAACGAATTTTGTAAGAATTTCTCTCTCTTTCACTGTCTTTGTTTCACGGGTTTTGAAAAGTAATTTATTTTTATAATGGGGTTTAGCTGCTTTTCACGGCTGTGTTTATGCCGCTTTACACCCCCTTGACTCACTTACAGAGAGATATCAATACATAGGTTTGAAGATTCTTACTAGTCAGATATATTCTTGTGCGGTGAATAGGGGGTGTTGAGTCCAGTTCACTGAAAAAGGAATAGGTCTTGTCTCTTACATATTGGGTTTATGGAACGGTATCGGAGCTAATTTGAAACCCTTGTTTTATGCATCACCCCACCTCACCTTTCCCGTTCAGCAGCCATAGTGTGTTTCCTAAACGTGGGACTCTGTTCTGTTTTGCAATTCAGTTCAAGTGTAGCGGTTTTTACATTCCCTCTAGAAGTGATATCTTATGATAAGTGTCTTTTTCTGTGTGCCTTTTTTCA